>NC_042298.1:14324515-14399515 GCF_901000725.2 Takifugu rubripes | reverse complement strand
ACTCGAGCCGGATCCTCGCAGGCTTAGAAGATCTCCTGCAGCCAACAGTGGAGATTCAATTTCAAACAGCCTCAAAAGATCCATAAATCAAAATCAGCGAGGGGGACTTAGGGAATGTTACAAGTTAATGACGGAGCCGTCTGCATCTGCACATCAGAATCACTAATAACAACAGAAAGTGTGCAGCCACCCATGCTAACATCTGGACCTATGTCCAACACAAGAACCCTGCAACACGACCCAGCAGGCCCGCGGCCCCCACGTTGGCCGAGCTGAGCCTAATGCAAGAACAGTCGGCCCCCCGGGGGCCCCCAGCTCAGGTGGTACGGCGGTCGATGGGTCCAAGTTGGGTCGTTCTGATTGAAAGCAGATATTCAAAGCCGACATGTCCATCGCATTCCAAGTGGGCGTCACGTTCGGAGACGTAATGAAGTGTGAGTTGTCAAAATCGGACTCGTTTACAGGATCCAGACTCGAGCTGGAGCGGAGCTGACGCACCCAGTGGAGTCTGGGCCGGAGGACGGCGCGGGCCCCGCTGGGCTACAGCCGCGGCTAAGCTCCATTAGCTCGGAGTCCTTCTGAGAAGGGTCCAGTCCGGGATGCTGATGTTCCACACATACCGCACTGGAACGGATGAGGATGGAGGAGATTCCCTGTTCAAACCACCATCAGGACGTTGGCGTCCGAAGAAACCTAACCTCAGCTCACCCCCGACAGAACCGGTGGTTCTGTCAGGCGGGGAGCCGTTCGGTCCGTCCGTCCGTCGGTCTGTCAGGAGTCCATCGGCACGTCAGCGCCGCATTCCACATTTCAGCAGGGGGAGAATCAGGACGCGCTTCAAACGTCCCGGAACCGCCGCTGCCGCCGCCGCTGTCCTCGCGTGAATTGGGAAATACTTTGGGCATTACGCAATCACAAAACCACAGGAACGTTTTCATTACTCTCCGGGGCTTCCGGAACAGACTTTTGCACCTGTATTTACAATACCGAACATCTGTTCCTGGAGCCGAAACACTGCAATAATATGTCCTCTTAAACTACTCTCACACACACACACACACACACGACAAAGACAAATACACACACTCACACACTCTAAACATGTCGAGCCTGCAGCCGCACACACACGCGCACGCCGGGCAGAAATATGCTGGGGTTAAGCGGTACAAGCAGCACATTTCCGGAAATTTTATAAACACGGGCCTCAAATAAACTTGACGTGCTGATCTGACTGGTATTTATGCGAAGTGTCCTGAAATTCCCAAAGTGTCTTTAAAAGGACAGAAGCGTCGGGAATATCTCTTTATAAGGCAAAGGCTGCTGTAAACACGGCTGAGCATTCCCCAGTGTTTGGCCCATTGGCTCTTCAACTCCAACACTGATGTCAAACACACAAAATTCAGCTCATTTTTGACGCCGTTTCCTCCCCTCTGTCTCCACGCACAGCCAAACGTGCACGCTCATTCCCCTTCACGCCATAGTTTCGGATTTTGGACGCTAAACGCGGACAGAGGCTAATCAGAGAGCTGCTGCAGAAAAAGACGCTTTTCTGGGTTTCCCCCCCGTTTGGAGACGCTTGTGAACAGAGGGTGCGGATGTGGCACGAGCCAAACAGGCACGCGCCCGCATACACACTCGAAAACAAACCCACACACACGTACGCACAATTTGTGCTGTTTAGACTGTGGAGAGGAGTCATGTGCCAGCGCCAGGATCAGCTGAGCGGCAGCAGGGCGAGAGGACAGCGCGAGACAACCGGAGGACGAAAACGCCGTCCGACACACTGGGAAGTGTTTCCGAAGCATGACGAAGGTCACGTGACACACCGACATTGCGCTGTTTTGTATTTTAGCAGACAGGAAGCATTTTTGCCACCTTTAACCATCTGAACTGCACCTGTGAGGATCAGACGCGGAGCACTTCTTTAGGGGTTCAGTCCATCCGGCAGCGCCGTGCGTCCTGACGTGCACCTCCCGGGACGCACGATGACGTGACGGGGAGATACCGCGAAGTTGAGGTTAGAGTTGGTGGATTTGTGTGTATGCTCCTGTGCACATTCTTAATGCATCCATAAATATATCAGCCAGCGAGCAGGCCCGATGAAAGACAAAGACACACACACGCGCACACACACACACACACAAGTGTTCATTGAGAGGGGCGTTTACGGCTCTGTTGCAATATAACATTTGGCCACCAGAGGTCACTGTCGAGGGATTAACGCGGTAAAGCTTTACTGCGCCGCTGATGGTGCGTTTAAGAGTTAAAAACTACACTTATTTTCATCGTGCACTCACTAATATGCGCCTGCACACACAACAGAAGTGGCTGATTGATTTACTCACGCTTTGTTTTGATATCTCCTCAAAAAGCAGGAGGGAATGAACAAAAGTCATTCCGGCTGCGGCAGCATTCCTTAAGAGCACGTTGTTTATATTCTAAATTATACCTTTTATTAAGGGATTACCTCATACAACCAGCATCCGCAGGCCCAACGCACGTGAAGCAAAGCACAGATTTTGGTAATAGGCATTCTCATCAGAGGCTTTGGGAGGATTTGGGGCATCCTGGAAGAAACATGCTGTTCCTGCATTACGTTACATTAGAACGCGGCTGAGCCGTGACCAGCTGTAATTAAGCGCTGATTGCGCAACACATCTGCCATCAAGAAGTTGTTTCTGAGGCCCGACTGGACAAACAAACACTTCCCCTATGACTTCAACGTTTCCATCCCCTCTTAAACACACCAACCTGCTCAGAGAGAAACAGACCCCCGGCATCATCCGCCCCCTCCTTCACTCATCTGTTAGCATGTCGCTCTTGCCATAAAGACAGGACATCCACCATGAGTGCACGTGTTTGCACGTCTCGTTTTAGGCTGCAGCGCATCAAAGCCAACGTTAACGGGCAGCTCA
Organism: Takifugu rubripes; assembly: GCF_901000725.2. Classification (NCBI taxonomy): domain Eukaryota; kingdom Metazoa; phylum Chordata; class Actinopteri; order Tetraodontiformes; family Tetraodontidae; genus Takifugu; species Takifugu rubripes. The sequence goes on along the minus strand of NC_042298.1, from coordinate 14,396,600 downwards.
TTGTTACCTGAGCGGGGGGGGGGGGAGGAGGAAACAGTCAGCGCGATGCGTTCGTGGCCCCCCAGTTTACTGTCCTGCTTCGGTGACAGTTTGTTTGCTTCCTGTTTCACCGATTTCCGACCATTTTGTGTCAGATGAGACAGTCAGGCTAAATGTTGCTTAGCCACACGTGCACGACTGACGACCGCCGCCCCGGCGACCTTCTGGGCGACCTCCAACCATCCATTATTATGGGATAGGGTTAGGGTTAGGGTTAGGGTTAGACTCCAACACAATCCGAATCAGACTCCCCTGGAGAAGCTGCGTTGAGTCTGTCGGCCGCCGCTGACAGTGCAGACAGGGAATCATCCCCACCACAGCCGCAGCTCCCTCAGATGGAAATGCAATACGCCCCCCCCCTCTCCCCCCGGGGGTCAGGACCACCCAGGGAGAAGGCGGCGTCGCTCAGGCACCGCTACACTCACACCCGCAGGCTCAGATGGACAGTCTTCAGGATGTGAGGTGGCTTTGTGGCATCAGGGGAGGGGAGGGGTGTGTGTGTGGGGGGGGTGTGTGTGTGTGTGTGGGGGGGGGGGGGGCGGGGGTTCCTAACATGTGGTGGATTCAGTGGTTTCGCTCACGGTGACAGGGACACCACACGATCGTCCAACTTCCTCTTTGGGAAGAATCAAAGGAAGGTCGTCAGACAGACGCCGATGAAACAGGAAAAACCCGAGTCGGCCTCAAAGCTCCAGGAAAACACAACAACAAGCTTTTGTTTGCATAAAAGCTGCCGGAGCCACCGGGCGGCCCGGCCCGGGTGCCCGCTTCCCTGTGTGACTGCAGTTTGATTTCCCAAATGATGCCCGAGAAGTACAAAGAGATCCGCTGATGAAAGGCACAAAAGTGGTTTTGATGTGTGTGTTGCGGTTGTGTAGTGGGTGCTGCAGCGTCTGAGGGGCCCTGAACGCACCACAATGCTACAATCTGCCTATTTGTTTCATGAAAACCAGGACGCGGCGTCTTGCTTGACTTTACCTGCTTCCTTGCAAACGGCGGCGAGGTCAGCTCCCACGTATCCGTGGGCGGCGTCGGCCAGCTGCGTGAGCTCCTCCCTGCTGGCGCCGCACGGCACCAACCTGAGCTGCTTCTGCAAAATGTCCGCACGCTCAGCCGCGCTGGGAACCCCGACCTGCCATCGGGAAATAATCAGTACCTCAGAAACACTCGCTGAAATGAAAAGGTAAATGAGCCGTACACTGAACCTTGAGGAACCTCAAACCACAAACAGATTCATGTAATGTTGCATAGCTACTTCCAGCCATGTGACCTTTGCTATCGGCTCTGTCGGTTCGCTACAAACCTCCAGCTCCTTGTCAAAGCGTCCCGGTCGACGCAGGGCAGGGTCCAGAGCGTGGGGCCGGTTCGTGGCCCCAAGTACCAGGACCTGACCGGAGTGACCCTCCTGGAAGGACAGGAACAGGAGAGCCGGTTTAGCCTCGTGAACATCTGTTCTCGAACAGGCTCGGGTGAATATTTTAAAAGCTAACAACCAAATTTGCCGCAGCGACGTGTACGTTTTCTGGCCTGGGCAGATTTACGTGGACTCCGCTGGAGCTGCTCTGGATTTAAGTCAAAGACCAGGCACTCGCAACTCGGTCCATCTGTTTTTATGAGCAGGAAGCTCCCAGGATGTTTAGCCTGATGCTAAACCTGCTTCGGATGGGATTTTCGGCTGGTTCGGGGGCGGCGTGACCGTCTCTCTTCTCCACGTTTTCATTGTAATGCAAAAAAATTAAATAAAATCAATGTCAGATCCCCGACCAGCTCTGGCGATGCGTTCGCCAGGCCCCGACGAGGCGCGCGTGCAGGCGGAAACGGCGGTTTTCTGCATCAGCAGGAGCGCTCAGAGGACAGACGGCGCCCTCGAGATGCGGCCGATGGCGTGTGAAGGCCCTCCAGCACGCCGGCCTGCTTTCTGCATTTCCCGACGTTCGCGATGCCGAGTCAGCAGATGTCAGGCCGGTTTAAGCCGACTCGCGCTCAACTGCCGACGATGGTTTATGGCAACAGTAACCGCGGGCAACCGCGGCTCAGGTTGCTGCGACAGGAAACCCACCGAGCCGATCCCGTCCATGAGAGTCAGGAGAGAAGCCACGACACGTTTCTCCACCTCGTTCTGAGCGCCCTCGCGCTTCGGACACAGAGCGTCCAGCTCATCGATGAAGACGATCGCAGGTTGTCTGACAAATTGAGAGAAAAAACATCAGAAAGCAAATCCATGAACTCAGGAAAATATGAATAAAGAAGGTTCCAGCTAGCAAACACTGGACTGTTGTAGCTTTCGTGTTTTCTTTGACAGATTTACCTCTGAGACGCTTCAGCGAAGATCTGCCTGAGTCTGGCTTCAGTTTCACCGTAGAATCTACAAGATCATCACATCTCTTCCACATCTTCTCTTTTGGATTATTAATGATTACATAGAAACGACCCTACTTGCTCATGATCTCTGGGCCGTTGATCACCGTCATGTGAGCTCCCACCTCATTGGCTATGGCCCGTCCGATCATGGTCTTGCCCGTCCCGGGAGGTCCATAGAGAAGGACCCCTCTGGGTGGTGGGATCCCTGCAGGGAGTGACAGGTTAGTGATCCTGAATGCATCACGAAGGAGCTGTGCCATGTGACCTACCGTAGTTGGAGAACAACTCGGGGTGTTTCAGGGGAAGTTCAATCGTCTCTCTGATCACATCCAACTGGCTGCTGAGGCCGCCTATCATACTGTAAGTCACCTTTGACCTTTTAGAATTGGCCGATCCCCCTGCTGCTCTTTTGTCTTTAAAAGTGACTTTAGTGTTGGAGCAGAGACTGTAGAAGGTGTCGCAACACTGTCTTCCACCAGAGGGAGCTGTGGCAGCTTTTTCTGCAGGCTCTGAGCTGGTGGAGACCCCTGGACTGACGGCCTCCTCTGCTGAGTCTGCAGCAGGGTTCGGGGAGCTGCAGGAGGATGGGGGTGAGAAGAGACGTGGGAGTGCAGCCGGTCTGTGTGGGGTGCTGGCTGCAGGATCCGGACCCCCAGGCGTGCTGGGGGCACCGTCGGTGTCGTCGTTGTCAATGGTAAGTGAACCGAACTGCAGGGAGAGGTCACCTGACGTGGACTCAAGCATAGAGGACTCCTCTGTGTCAGGTACCAGGGGAGGAGGCGCTCTTTGGAGGGTCATACCGTCCTCCCCTTTTATCGTCTCGACCATGAGACCACATGACCGACCAAAGTACGTCAAAGAGATGATGTTCCCTGGTAAGATGATCTTCCCAGCTGGCAAAGGGGGAAAAGAAAAGAGAGCATCAATGTATCTATCAGTGAAGACAAACCTAAGAAAACCAAATGATGTAAAGTGACTGACCGAGGGACCTGAGGAAGAAGTTCCTGAACTCATCGGTCTCAATTGTGTCATCGTTTGTCCTGAAGAATAAGAACAGAATACTTCAATTCAGGAAAATATATGTATAAAAAATAATCACAGTTATAAACAAAGCAAGGAGTAAAACCCATTCTTTCACATACATCAACGTGTTTTAAAGACTAACCCTGACCGCGGACAACTCTTTGCACTTGCTTACGTTGACCAGCAGGTGGCAGCATTTACCAAAGATCCACAGTGAGGCAACATCAGGACTGCTCACTGATTTTAATCAAAAATCTTCCACAAATGTATTTTATTCGGAGGCCAAACAATATTGTTTTTGAATTGTTTTTAGCTTTGAGATTGTTGACCACAGAAAAGCCCCAAAATACTGCGAAAATCATTGCACAAATTAAAATGTATAGAACTATTTACCAGTAGTTTATTTTGTATATACTTGTACTGTGGCCAGATGAAGGTTACCTGTTTTGCAGAAGCACCTCCTCAGCCCTCAACATGGCACCCGTCAGCGGCTGCACCGTCACCCTGTCCCCTGTCTTCACTTTCAAGACACTCTGGACACATTTCTGCAGACCAACTTTTCCTCCAGGAAAGGTAGCAACAGGCCACCCTAAACACACCTGCAGCGCAGTGACAGGTTACAAATAGGGGTTAAAGGTCGCTCTTTAGTTGAAGTAACACCAAGAGAGCACGTGATAAAGACAGAAGGGACCTCCTGATGTCCCACAGTGCTGGTCAGGAGGACCGGTCTCCCGATGCAGACGCCGGCCGCCTTCATTGAATTGAGGCTCAGCTGGACTAAGGATGATCTGCAACTTTTAGGGGTTTTGTCGTCAGCTGAGGGGGAAGAATAGAAATCAAATGATCATAACTGTGAGAGAATTAACGGATTACAAGAACTGAACCTTTGAAACACTTTAAGTGATGGATAACAGTGATGGGCATGGGATGACCACATCAGAACATGTACATTATTGAAACATATACACACTGAACATTTAAAAATACGTTTATAATTAAATACATCCGTTATAATTACAGTTTCATTGAACCTTGTGCTTCGGAAAGAGATTGTCAATAACGACTGATTTCGAGATGGGAAAAGCTCAGAAGCGGTGCGAGCAGAACCATGGATCTTTCCGTGAATGGTTCCTGATTTAGACGGGGTCCAAATGACTAAAGAACTGCCAGGTTCCTTCAGTAACATCGCACCTTTATCAATAAAATCGATGACAGTAAACGAGTTGCTGTTCAAACTTTTGCAGCCTCCTCCTTCGTGGCCGGATGTGTGTAGACTGGAGTCCTCCTTCGATAGGACGGAACCGTCTCCTTCACTGCTCCGTTTTGATTTACTTTTGTTTTTCTTTGAGGACATTTTTACTGTAAAAAACGGCCCACGTGAAAAATTAAAACGTGTAAACAGAGAGCGGCACCATTCACTTCCTGGTGAAAGTTTAGCCCCGCCCCCTTTTTACCGTAATCCTCAGTGTTTTATGGCAGGCGGAAGTTATGTTCGTTTTCCCTGTTTTATCCAGCATTTATGGAGTATGTTTAAACTGATTTGCGAAGAAAAAAATATCTTTTTTGAATGATTTTATTGAAGCCTGAGAAAGAGTAATGAAAAACTTCAAAAATTAATGAACGAATTATATTTTCTTTCTTCCAGCAGAAACCACAAACTTTATTACAAATATTTATTTTTTAGTGGTTCCGTTTTTTAGCAGTTCCAACACTTAATGGTGCACCTATTGTTGTGTCCTTTGAAAACACATTTGAATAGATTATGTCTTGAAATTAGTAAGAAATAAATCTGTTTGAGCAGCAGCATTTAACTCATGCTCTTTAAAACTAGAGACCGCATTAATAAATCACTGTTAAAGCTAAATATTATATATATATAAGCTAAATATTCAGCACTGTACATGCTGTCTATCATGTCTCTGAGATTCTCGGCCTGTTTAACAGGTTCTTTACGGCTTTTATGCAACTTTCGAGGGGGGTTTACGTAACAGCGTACAGTATTACGGAATACACGCCGGTAGGAAGCAAAACAATAATTAACGTTATTTTAATGAATAAAACATGGCTGCTTGTGCCTTCACGACCAGGCTTTTACCGTCTGTGAGGAGACGGGTCAGCAGCAGCAGAGCTTCGGCTCTTCGGGTGTTTTCGTGCGTCGCCGCCCGTTCTCAGCTGCACCGTGAGGACGGAGCGGCTGCACTGACGGGGAAAGTGGACCGGTTCGGCGGGGTGACGGTGAACTTGGGACGGATCGGGCTGCCGACCGACATCAGCGAGAGCTCGTTCAGCCGGCTGCTGCAAGGTGGGAGAGGAGTCGCTGCTCCAGTTCTACTGAAACGATGAGATTTAAACGCAGAGTTTGGGACCTAAACACATGACCTATATGTTCTAACACTGTATCTACAGGGGACTATTTAAACAACACAAAAACATTTAAAATAAATAACAAAACAAGCCGTGCCGTCCAACGTGTCTTTAACCAGTGGCTGACTCAGGATATTCGAGGGCCAAGGGCAGGTCATGGGGGCCGCCTATATAACTTCCACATACAGAAATAGACCAGTGTTTAACATAAGTGAATAATGGCCCCCGAGAGCCACGAGTGTCATATGTCACATGTTGTGGCATCGAGCAGGTATGGAAACAGGTAATTCTAACTGCTCTCTGCAGGCTCTTTGCTCCAGTGGAGAGCAGAAGGGAAAGCTGCGGTCTGGCTCCACGTGCCCATCTCGCTGAGCCGATGCGCCTCCGCCGCCGCCGCCCACGGGTTCACCTTCCATCACGCCAAAGACGACCACGCCGTTCTGACCCTCTGGCTGGGAGAAGGGGAAAGCAGGCTGCCAGCGTTCGCCACGCACCAGGTTGGAGTCGCAGGTAGAGTTTTCGAGGACGAAGGTCCAGAGCAACGGCCAGGCTCCGTTTCTTCAGTTTCGTACTGTTACGCGCCGTTTCCCACTTCCTGCGATGACATCAGCGCCGCATTCAGACGAAACCGTGAGCAACTCTGGTCCTACTGGTTTCGTTTTAGTCACATGACCAGATTCCACATGTTGGATAAGAAAACACAGATGTGACCAAGTTATCTGGAAAATAATCTTGTCCAAAAAAAACCCAAAAAAAAGGGACCTGTTTCAAATTACTGTGAGTGCAGGGTGTCGCTCTGGCCAGCAGAGGGCAGAGTGCCGTTTGCGCCTCTTATCCTGGGTGCATGTCAGAACATGTCCAGAGCATCCTTGAGCAACGGAATGTGGTCCTGAAACCCCCTTTATTCCCAAACGGATGCAACATCAACTGATGAAACGGAGGTCAGGAATCTGAAAGTGTTTAGACGGTTTGTGTTTATTTGCCTGGACTGCAGCTGCTGACGGTGGAACACAAACATCTCCCTCTCCTGACCTATGACGTTCCAAAGTTTCACCTCGATTGCTCGGAGTCGCGACCTTTTTGGTGGAATCCTGATCAGGACCCCTCGGGAGCGTCCCAGCGATCTCCAGTTTTCCAGAAAAGCCTTTCCGATCTCTTCATCTCGTTTTGTTTCCTAACCACAACGATAGCCTCTTTTAGCAGCTGGGCCTCCTCCCGCGAAACGCCATCTGGCACCACGGCCGGAGTTGACATCAGTTTCCACGCCGAGGTCCAAGTCAGGCCTCGGAGACAACCCATCCCTCTTTCATTTAATGGTGCTTGTCGTGGTCAGCCGGAGAGTTTTCCTCTTCCTCCTGAGCCGCGTTGGTCACGACATCCCAAATAATAATTATAAAAAAATCTATTCCCACATGTCATGTGTGAGCGGAGCGGAGCCAAACAGGAGCCGCAGGTGTTTTCCTCCACATGCTGCCATTTTATGCCTTATTTAACAGCCTAAACTCCCTTTAATTATTCTTTACTGGAGATGGCTTCCTTCCCACAGGCTTCCTGGTGACTTTGGGCCATGTGTGAAGTAACTGAACCCTTTCTGCTGTTTTGTCCAGGCGCGGTTGTTGATGAATCCAGTGGCAAAGTTCTGGTTGTACAAGACAGAAATAAGGTATAAAATTCCACTTTATTGTTTCAGCTCAACCCTTCAATGTTGATAAGGAATTGTGATTAACTTAAGGTGTGTTCACTGATGAGGATGAAGGAAAGATCCTTTCACACAGGCGCTAATGGGAATCTCTAGAATTTTATCGTGTGTTTTTTTTCTCCACATTTCATAGATGTAGTATTCTAAGACCAGAAAGTTTGACAGGTAGAGAAATCCAACCATCTTCTGACTCCCGCTCACACATGTGTGAATGCATCATCGCTCCCTGGTGTTTTCTGTCAGTCCAAGCCATCAGAAGCTCGGCTCTCCTCACTCTTTTTGGAGGATCAGTTGTTGTCAAGTCCTCACTTTTTTCTTCTTGAATCTTGAAGTTCCTTCTGCAGTATTCACACATGGGGCTGATCTGGAGACAGTGTACGACATGAGAACAATTTACACACGCAGCTGTTGTGAATGAGATCCTAATATCACTATTATGATGCATGTGTGAAAGCAGGAAATGAAGGAATTTATCACGTAAACATCCTCCCTCCAACTGAGAAATGAGAGCAAATATGCTGTTTGTGGGTTTACTGGTGGCCCCCCTCACTGGAAGCCCCTCACCCCCAGCCCCGGGTCACCTCCGGCCGGCTCTGTTTACACATGCTGGGGGCTCTGATGTCACAGCGCGAGCCGCCCGTTAGCCGTGAAAGAGCGCTGCTGTTGCACCCACAACCAGCCCCATTCAGATGTTTCCACATGTTTATCGTCTCATTGGACTAATTTCAGATAATTTGCAGGCGATTGCGTCACAGTGCTGAGATTTGTAAACTACTCGTGTTCCGAGGTAACAGTAATTAGGCGGTGCCTAACGAGGCTTTTGGACCCCCCCCCCCCCCAACAGAAGCGGTTTTGATCCCCGTTCCCGTCTTTGGGAACCCTTCAGCGCGGCAGGAATGGAGACTATAATGTCGACATGGCTTCGGTCCAGAACCGGACTGAGGTGCCTGGAAGTGAGCGGAGTGTTTATCTCTTCCTCCTCCTCCTCCTTACTGGAAGTGGACTTAATAATCGTTGGCAGCCCTCCGTCATCGTGTTGTTTCAGCGGACAGTTGGGGGCGCCGCACAAGCCGCAAAGACTTTATCGTGATTCCGGGGAGACAGAATGATGACTGCAAGGATTTGCTTTAAAAGGTCTTTATTACGTCAACAGAACGGCTTAAAAACGCCTTAAAAAATAAAACAATTTGACAGCAAATGTTAAAAACAATGGCTGTGGTGCCGCAGAACAAGGAAAACAAAAACCTTCCATAACAGTAGCTACAAAAATATAGATATATGTCCTCATACACGACAACAAACACGACTGTTTATAATTTAACCAGCAGCAGACTGTCACTCAATATTAAGGCAAAGTGGTGAAACGCGTCTCCAGAGCAAAGAGCTAGCCGTGAACCTATGCTATGATTTCCAACTCATGGACTTGATTCTTGGATGTGCAAACCAGGGAATCACAACAACAGCGTCATTAATCCCGAACAGACGCCCAGAAATGTTTATCAGCTGGGATTTGGAGCTGCAATACCAGGCGTGACCACCAGGCGACCTGGAGGCGTGTCTCTTTTACGTATCCATTGTAATGTGTACGGAGGGATTTATGAGAATGTTTAGGAAAAAATGGAAATGATTAGCATCGGCGAGTGCAAGGCCTAAGATTTTTACAGCAGCGCCGTCGTCAAATTCAACTCTCCTCATTTCAGACAAAGAACGCGTGGAAGTTCCCCGGAGGCTTGTCTGATCTGGGAGAAAACATCGGTGAGTGACTACAGCTCGTACAGTACACCTGGGTATCTACGCAAGTGCCAAGCGAAGAAGGAAACTCGTACAATCGTTCGCACTGGAGAAAATCAGCAATATCAGCAAAACCTCCCCTTTAAATTCACCTTTAAGCAGCTTTTTTTTAGCCCGACTCAACCTAAAAAGCAGCTTTACGTGTTTTTTACGGCGCCTCTGACGGATCGTGTGGCCTTTCCTCAGGCGTCACTGCGGTCCGTGAGGTCTTTGAGGAAACCGGCGTGCGCTCCGAGTTCCGGTCTCTGCTCAGCATCCGGCAGCAGCACAACCACCCCGGCGCATTCGGCATGTCGGACATGTACATCATCTGCCGACTCCGCCCCCTGACCTACGACATCAACTTCTGCGTCCAGGAGTGTCTGCGCTGTGAGTGGCTGGACCTGGCCGAGCTGGCCGAGACGGCCGACACCACGCCCATCACCGCGCGGGTGGCCAAGCTCCTGCTCCACGGCCTGGAACGCGGCTTCCACGCCATCGACCTCAGCATGGAGGAGATTCCTGCTGTGTACTCTGGGATGTTTTACCAGCTCTACCACCGGCCGCTTCCACAGATCACGAAATCCTAGCATGCCGGCGGAGGTACCGCGGCACCGCGGTTAGCAGTATTACACATATTAATTAATTAATTTAATTTATGAGGACTGTGATTACTTCAGAATTGTGGGAACGGTGACCTCTTGCAACCTGCGTGACACTTGTAGACTGTATCTATATTTGGGGGTCACTTCAGAGGTCCCACAGCTTCCAGCGGCCAAGCTGGGAGTCCGGCGTCCTGCCTTAATTAAATTAAGTTTTGATAAAATTTTGATGTTATTAAGTTGACAGACTTAGATGTGTTTCCTGTTCAAGCCCCGCCCCCCAAACTACAACGGACTGAGTAAACGCACGCACAATCAAGAACCGACGAGCCGGCAGCTCCTCGGGCCGCTTTTAACCTGGGGGTCTGGGCTCAACAAGAGCCTCGAGGTTACAGACTTCCACGTTACTCTCAGAGATGTCACAGTCTGATGCCGTTGAGTTGAAGTCTAAATAAAACTGTAAAGTTTAATCATCAATGCACCACTTCTGGAGACGAAGCGGATTACTGAGACTGCAGAAGACTGTAGAATACATGACGTTTTTTTAGGGAAACGTACTACAAAGTGAGCGAGTAATCAAGTTTATCTTTGAAGTGTAGCAGAGAAGGGTGTAATTTGACAAGTTTAAGTACGACACCTTGTTCTGGAGTAATCGATAAGCAGCGAAGAAGACTGGACATGGACTGTGGTCGTATCCAGCACAGCCGTGTCGACCGTAAGTGATGTTTTTATAAAGATAATCTCAGGAAGTCGGAAACTGAAATATAAACTACAGTAGATTGAGAGAATTTTCTTCGATCCCTTCTCCTCCGCGTCCCGGGAGTGTCGGTGATGGAACCGTCCGGCTTTGCCCTCTTGATGTCAGCTTAGTATTTGGCCGACATCGGAAGAAAGAGGATGGCCTTTTGGCCCGGTCCAGTTTTAGTCCCAGACTTGTAGTTGCCAGTTCGCGTCAGTCCCACAAACATGTTGGGGTACTTCCTGGAGCGGTAGGTGTTGTAGTTGTTGCTCTCGAGCCGCTCTAAGAAGTGGCATTCATCCGTCGCTCGTTTCTATGGAGACAAGAACCCCACAACAAATCAGAAGGACCGAAAGCCTGCAAACATTTACTTTTTCGGTCATTTACTACTACATGCATTAAAAGTATGTCAGATTATGACAATTTGTGGCAGATCGTACTTGAATAAACTGTGTCACATGACCGCTAGCTGTGCCAGAAGCTAGCTGCTGCTGACAGTATAAAAGTGAACTTTTTTCAACCCATAATAAAATCCGTTGAACCTGAAGTTGCACCTTAAGTGTTAATGCCATTCTCAGATGGGGCTGCAAACTCAAATCCCAATTACGCAACGTGATATTAACCCTGAAAACCAGACATTATGTTATTACCAACGCTGACCACAGAATTTTGGCCAAAGCCCGAGGACACGATGACGGCGTCAGGACGGAAAGAAAGACAAATGGTCGAAGTGATCAGGTCTAAATAATGCTCAGAACAGAAAAACCTGGAAAATCTGTCCTCTGTGGCGCAACAGAATCACTTGGACCTGTTTAATGTTGTTGTTACCACTTTATTCAGAGCTGACGTGACCAAAAAAAAAAGCTGATTACGTCTCTTTGCTGATGATGTGACTGTAAACATTTCCAGCGAATAAAAGCTAAATGCTGCTGATCAGAGCAGAACTGTTAACATTATTTACTTTAGCTGAAGAGAACATCTTCAGGGTTACATGTTCAACATTAATTTGGGAGCAATGAAGCCCAGAAATTGCTGTTTCGGTCAACTCACCATTCCAAACAGTCGTCCATCTCTGTTCATGGCCAGATAACGATTAGCACAAACCCCCTTGATGACCACCTCCCCCACAGAGGTCGCCTGGAGCTGAAGCTTTACTGAAGAAAACAGAGAAGAACCGATTTAATCAAAGTGAAGGAATCGCGTCCAAAAATCATTGCACAACGCGAGCGCGTTCCGTGTTTCAGTACCCGAGAGGATCATCAAGAAAGGAAGACGCCTCGATGCTAACGTCTGCAATTTAATCCAATGTAATTGTTAAATGACAGGAAATAACACTCATACTTTCACATTTAATCAGGACGTCAATGAAGCTAGCGAGCGGGACACGCGCGCAGCCGTGACCTTCTGAGCCCTCTTTAGAATCCAGATTTTCAGAAGTAATGGAAAATTGATGTGCGTGACAGCTAAAGGCGCAGCGAAAACACCGCGTTTCTGCCTGTGTGAGTGGAATCACATGCCGACACAAAGGAAGAAAAGCCCCAGTAGGCTAAATTAGAGATTCTGTCAATAATTATTCCAGAGGGAGGTTTTTCATCTGTCCACCGTCAACACGGTTCCTGTCACTGGCACGTGAAAAGTGTGCGTTCTTCCTGTCATCTAGTCCTCTAAACTAGTCCTGGCAATGATTGTCTGGGTGATATCCGTGGCAAACATTTGCCAGAGAACCTCATGGTCCCTGAGGGGCGGGCACAAAAACATCCCAGATGGCAGCTCGCGGAAGTGTTGGGTAACTTATTTTAAAAGGTCTCGCTGGCAGATAAACGTGACCGTGGAGAAAACTTGGCAGGATTGTGGACGCTTAACAAAAGAAGCATTGAGGCAGCTCGGCAGAGGTCATGCTAGCAGAAAGGCAACATAACGCTAACATGTTGAATGATTAAACCCAGGCTTCCTCCGGAGAAACATGCAACAAGAAGGTGTCATCGCAGGGACCATTAGCCTGTTTGGCATCTGAAGCTAATCTGGTGATGTAAGAATTCAAGATCCCACAAGAGGAGGTAATTTAATGATTCTAAAAATAGCTTTCCCGTATGAAGACGTTTGTTTTGGAGTACCTGCTGGAAACCTGAGCCTGATACAGACGTTCAGGCTGATGTCACATCCTCTGAAGCATCAATGACGCAGATCAAAGAATCCATCAAAGTGAAAAGAGCATCTAATGTTTCCCTTTACCTGATCAAAGCAGTAGTTCTCTCACTGTCAGTGATGAGAGAACAGATCATATTTGAGATTCTTAAGAGCAAACGTTACCGACGCGGCCGGAGATCTGGGAAAACGGGAACGTTTCCAGTCGGAATGGCTGCGACTCAAACGTTAAGCGCATTTCATCACATTTCCCATTGATTATGAAACTCAGAGGTGCGTTTCTCCTCAACCAGCCATTAAACTTTCCGCCAGCAGCCCGACGCACGCCTACATTAAACACAGCAAGCTGGAAAAGTCTCATCGCTCCTCCATGTTTTTTGCTTCCCTGTTGCTTTCTGAAAGGAGCATAAAGGAGCATTGAAGGCGAGGAGGGGACTGGGAACGCTTACTGTGGGGGTCAGTCTTCTCCCGGGTTCCGTCCACGGCCCCGTCGGACCTGATCCTCAGGAAGAAGCCGCCGTTTTTACAGTACAGCCTTTTGGGATCCTTGAAGCTCCCGGGAGGAAAACCGCCGCTGCCGCCGTCTTCAGGTGTGGATGGAAGTGTTGTGATCCCTCCCGTGGCCATCTCCTCCTCCTCTTTCCCCTGCTTGCCGGCGAATGCCTCTTGTGTGGAGCAGAGCGGGAGCCCCCAGTGAGGCCTCCCACCTCCCACTGACTGTTTACCTCCTCCCCTCCTCCACCGGACTCCTCACTGATACTACTTAACCTCAGAGGTCACTTTCCTTCCACTTCCCTCTCCCTCTGGGCAACAAAAGCCCTCCCAGTCCCGTGGCCTGAAAATCTCCTCTAGAAGCGAGTCGAACTGCCCGGTTCGAGTTGTTATTCTCTTCAACTGGTGGTTGTGGGGGGGCTGCAGGCGGGTCCCCCTCTTCTTCCACTCCTCGTGCAGTGAACTCTGTAAGGCACGGCAGCTGGATCCGATCTGTGGGGACGGCTTTTCCCTTTGGGCCTCAGTTCGCATGCGCCCTCGGAGCCCCACCACACATGCTCACGCCCACCAGCACTCGTGGATTTAACCAACCAAGACGTTGAGAGGGACAGGGTGGGGAGGGGGCGTGCTCCTGGGGCCCTGGGCTCAGAACACCAGCAGCAGTGACAGGCGTGCGAACAGAACCAGCCTTCTTTCATCCCGTCTGAAAAAAAAAAAGAAGCAGCGGCAGCAGCAGCGAGGAGCAGATGGTGATGAAACAAGTGATTTTATCCTCCGTCTCCTACAGGAGGAATCAAACGCGGTTCGTTTTAAAGCTAATGTCATCCATCATCAGGATAGAAGCTGGCCCGGGCTTCAGAGTGGGAGCCACCACATCTGAAGGTCCTGCTGGGTCAGGAAGAAGCCGCCTGACGTCACGCTGGTGAACCTCCTCGAACCTCCTGCGCTTTGCAAACAGGCCACTGGAGTGAGTCAGAGGAGCACTCAAATACTCTGAGGAGCTTCATGAAAGCACCGGTTCTGCTGCAGCTTTGTTGACCAAGCTCATCTCTAGGTGATCAGATCAACAATAACGTGGAACCGTTCCTTCAGAAAGACCTTTCTCTGGACAAGTTCTCAGTTGCATCACCAAGCTGCTGTTATACTGCAAGGGAAGCGTAATAGGAGCGAAGCTGCACAGTAAAACGTGTCCCGTCCCCCAGGAGACAGACTGCAACAGGTACGAGTTGTTCTTCAGGGTCAAAGTCGAAATCCAAACAGGTATGAAATAAAAGGAAATAACCCTAATCAAATAATACAAATAAGAATTCTGTGTTTATTTTGGGAATTTGTGTTTTTGAACTCAACAAGTCCTATGTCTCCCCCAGGTGGGCACATCCGGTAGTGCTGTTTAATTCAGAAAATGACAGATTAGGCTTTCACGTAAGAGCTTTATTTTATTCTATCCTCTGTAACGTTTACAACAGCATCAGAGTCTCCTGTGAGCCTTCAGTGTTCTGGTCAATCCCTGTGATGACCTCTGCATCTGCCTGTAAGACAAGCAGAACCAGATCCAGGGCTCTTCTCCACGCTTCCTGCTTCACGCTTAAACTGTCGTATATCGCTCCCGATGGTTCGCCGTCAGATTTAACTGCTGCACAATCTCCCCGGACATCTTCTTCATGTGACAGCAGTGGTGACATCGCTGCAGACATGTCCGAGCCTCCGCTGTAGTCCCTCAGGAGTCGGCTCAGCTCGGTCCTGGCTCCCACTTTGGAAAACCGTCCCGTGCGGACCATTAACGTGGAGACGTAATCTGTTAATCCCTCCGCCATGAGGCGCAGCACTACTCCCCTGTAGGGGTCAGCCGCCGCCGCCGCCGCTTCCTCGGCCCTCTCTGCAGGTTGCCTGGCGAGGCCCTCCGCATTCTTAAGAAGGTGACGAACACAGAGCATCTCCGTCACTCCGGCACCAGGAAGGAGGACACCGTCTTTCAGCACGTGGTGTAAACGGTACGCACACGCCCAGAACCGGTCCTCCAGGGCCTGCAGCTTGGCGCGCACGCAGCCCGTGAGCACGACAGTGACCAGCCCGGCGTTGACGTCGGCAGAGATGTTCACGGCGCTGGAAGGATTCCCATCACGGCGGACGACCTCTTTCCAGGCGGTGATGTTCACCCCGGTGCCGACGCACAGTCGACTTAACTGCGTGGCGTAAGTCACCGGAACCGCCCCGGTTGCATCTGCAAAACCCTTCAGAATGGAAACCTCGACTTTTTCCACCGCAAGTATCCGACGTCTACAACAGCGCAGAAGAACATTTTCGCTTACCCGCCCACTGACGAGTATCAGGTTGACTTCCAGCCTCGACAGGAGAGCCTCGACCTTGTCCAGCCATTCTTCTTCTTTGCTTGAGCCGGACAAACCCGACCGGTCCCCCACCCGCCTCATACCCGCGTGCCTGTTGAAGCCGAGATGGCGATAGGTGTCTGCCAGATCTCCATTAATCAAAGCGAGCTTCACGCGCTGCTCTTGCAGATGGCGTGCAACAGATGACTGTTCAGCAGATAAGAGCTGAATGCAACCTTGCAAAACACATGCATGGTCTTCTGGTAAACCAGGCAGCAAGCAGGTTACTACTTTACTCACATCAAACGTGGAGGAGCTGTTATCTTTGTAATTTTCTGACTGTATCTGACTGGCTTTGATGACTAAATTCATCGCATCCACACATCCGTGACTCAATCCCTCAGCCACATGCTTAACGTCGGGAGGCCCGACTGCGGAGACCCTTTCAGATTTGTTGTTACAAAAATGTCTGCTGAGCTTCAGACCGCTGAGGCCCGCTCTTCTGCTCTGCTGCCGCGTGCACGTGGAAGCCTTGACAGTTTCTCCTGAACTGCGTGATGCAAAGTTCCCAAAGTTCTTCGCCTTGAGAGTCTCGATCGAGACGCTGCTTTTCTTGCAAATATCCAAACAGATGTCCATCCCTTCGCTCAGAGCTGAGACCGTGCTTCCTACAGAGATTCCCCTCTGAAGGCACTCCAAAGCGACACGGCCCCAGGCTCCTGAGAGGAAGAGCAGGCATCCGGATCCTGTGTGATACACCCGCTGATGGGCTTGAACCGTCTCATGAACGAGCTGGCCCACAGCACAGGTCAACTCCAGGTTCTCCAAGATGCGGAAGCAGGAACCCACAAGAGCCGACTCACCGGTTGTGTCATCTTGAATGAACTTGTAGTTTTTATTGGGGCCCAGGAAGGAGTGGGACACCTCTGCTAGGACGCCGAGTTTCTGCAGACCAACATGCTGCTGGTGGTTGAGAATTCTACTTCCCAGCATTTCCTGAGGCACCTGCATCAAGATAGACACATTTTCACTTTTACCGTGACTAATTAATCAACTTTTACGTAAAATATTATGAAACTTTGGCTTTGTAAAGTGCTGGGGGGGGGGGGGGGGGGGACCTACACTGTGACAACAGTTTGAAGTATATAAAACCACAGATTATTCCATTTCAGTTGCATAATTGTAATCTAGATTAATTGGGGTAATTCATCAACAAAGAACAAATTCCTACATATAAATATACAATAACTAATCCTTGTTTCAGTCCTGCTAACGTCCGAAAGATACAGCTAAACGAACGAGTCTGTCTCCACAGCAACCACGTTATCAAGTTAAAGTTTTAGGATCTTTAGAATACAACAGTTTAGGAGTTGAAGGAAGACGGTGTAACAGTGCAAAAAATACTGCAAATAACAGAGATTGGAATTACCTTTTATCAATAACGCGGCGTCTTCTTTCAGCAGCTTTCGTGTCCGAACTCAAACTCGCTGCTGCGCATGCGCAGTCTCCATGGATACAGGAAACCATGCAAGCCATTGGTTGAGTCTAGGTAAGCCCGCCCATGCTGTGATGCAATTGGCCAGCATTTCTACGTCACCGGGCTTTTCTGGCTCCTATTGGCTGCGCTTCACGTCACTCCGCAACTATTTGTTGACATCAGACGTCCAAACAAGTTTTTGTCCAGGTTTTTCCGCGTTTGAAATGGTGAATTTTCCAACTATTTCTGGGTTTAAATCTACTCTGTTGTAACGCTGCCTTGTTAAACGTTCACGATTTACCGTGGAAGGATAGCAAATGTTAAATGCGGTCGAATTGGTCGTTTTATAACTTCGGATGGTTTAGCATTTTGCAAACAAGCTAATTAGCATTAAAGCCGCGGTTGCGATCGGCGCCGCGTCCTCACCTGTACCTTCACCTGAGTTCCGATCAGTCACAACCAGGTATTTCTCAATTCTTTTTCAGGCTTCTGGTTACCGTAAAGCAGCTCCTTCAGCCGCTCAAAGGAAAAAGGCTGCTAAAATCGAACTGACCGAGGAGCAAAACCAAGAAATAAAGGAGGCTTTTGACCTTTTTGACACGGATGGGACCGGAACACTCGACGTAAAGGACCTAAAGGTCGGTGCTCATTTTGCAGCAGATTTAGATCTGATCACCTTTGTTACCTCCTCTCCCCTTTGTTTATGCAGCTTTAATGGTCTAAATATTGCTTTGCAAATTACAAGCTGCAGAAATAATAGCAAACCTTCTGCCCCAGGAAATAAAATGCAATTTTAAATTGTGCAATCACGTCAAAACTGCTTAAATTTAAATTTCATGTTTGAAAAGTGATGAAATTGCCCTTTTATTTCTTATTTAACGTTTCCACAAGTGTCACAGTTTTAACTTGAGAGCAGATTAACTTGAAAATGAATTTGTCAAAGTGCTCTTTAATATTTCTTCCATATATTTTTTTAAACATCGAAGCCGGTGGACAAAAACGAGTCACGCTGATATTTAGAATGATGAACTTTAAAAATGTGTCAACGTAAACACGCTTACTAACGTATAAATGATGTCACTTTAAGGCACCTCATCAAACCTGCCTTTTATTAGCAAACCTCTCCATTGCGTGGTATTCTGACTCGATTACTAAGTCCTAGGTGCTTTTTACAACGCGGGTTCTGCGCCTCAGGTCGCCATGCGAGCTCTCGGTTTTGAACCCAAAAAGGAAGAAATCAAGCGAATGATTGCAGACATCGATAAGGAAGGCTCCGGAACAATCGACTACGCAGGTTTTCTTAACATGATGACGCATAAAATGGTGAGTGTGAGTTTAAATCAAAGCCTGGAAACTCCTCTGAGATGGAAAAGGCTGTTTTAATGATGCGCGACCTCTGGTTTCCCCTTCGTCGTGTTATCGGTCATCGATCGTGTGTCACAGAGTGAAAAAGACTCCAAAGAAGAAATACTGAAAGCGTTCCGGCTTTTCGACGACGACTGCACGGGAAAAATCTCCTTCAAGAACCTGAAGAGAGTGGCGAAGGAGCTGGGTGAAACCCTGACGGACGAAGAGCTGCAGGTCAGCTTCTGCTCGTTCCCCTCCGCGAACATCCGGGGGGCACTTTTATACGCACACATCTGACTCTGGTCTCCTTCCAGGAGATGATCGACGAGGCCGATCGGGACGGAGACGGCGAGGTGAGCGAGCAGGAGTTTTTGAGGATAATGAAGAAGACCAACCTTTACTGACACCGTCCCTCAGCAGCACCTTCACCGGCCCAAACTGATGCAACTGGAGTGTAAATACCAATAAAATTGAGTTATCTTTTCTAATAAAACCTTTTTTTTCCCCACCAAAGTTGGTCTCCTGCATGAAACACATTGAGTTTAGATGGAGAAATATGAAACTGTGATATGTAAAAGGTTCGGTGTGTTTGGTGGCAACATAAACATGAAGGAGGAAACACGAGGAGGGCGAGATCAGAAGGGAAGTGAACTACAAACCAGCAGGAAACAGTGGCGCTAATGAGAAATGAGCCTCAGTCCCGCCACGTTTGGATTCGGCCCGGCTCGGCCCGGCTGACGATGAGAAGCTGCTTTAGTTCCACTTGGATCCTCGTTCCTGTTTTGTCGTAAACTGATGCTTTTTCGATGTCACCGGAATAAAAAAGGAATTGTTGTTCGCTTTGAAACAAGTCGCTTACCCGCTCAATTCACAAATGAAAAATAAAAACAGGTTCGTTTTCCATGGAGAAAGTTAATTTTCCGACATGGTCGCCGTTTCTGACCACAATCCGGAATAAGTAAGTTAAAACGTGAAGATTTGTCATGAAGTCACAGCACGTTTGGGAGGATCACTCTTCCCTTTTTAGGTGGTTTAACTTTGGCCTCATGTAATCGAGCAATTGTTGTTGTTGTTGTTGTTGTTGTTGTTAGATTTAATGAATCTATTTTCGTTGAAGCGGTAGAAATTAGGCGTTCATCCCAGCAGAGCGTGCACGCTGCAGCCGACCACGGGCAGATGTCGGCGATCAGACAGTGAAAGTCGAGTGACTAAGTTGAGTAACCGGAATCGCCTCAGTCAAAAGAAGCAGAGTTGACTAACGCAGAAACTCTCACTGTCCTTTCAGCAACAGCAGAGCAGCAGCTTCAGTAGCAGAGCAGCAGCTTCAGTAGCAGCAGAGCAGCAGCTTCAGTAGCAGAGCAGCAGCTTCAGTAGCAGCAGAGCAGCAGCTTCAGTAGCAGCTTCAGTAGCAGAGCAGCAGCTTCAGTAGCAGAGCAGCAGCTTCAGTAGCAGCAGAGCAGCAGCTTCAGTAGCAGCAACAGAGCAGCAACAGCAGCAGCGGCGGCTTCAGTTGCAGCAACAGATACAGCAGAGCAGCAGCAGAGCAGCAGCAGCAGAGCAGCAGCAGCTTCAGTAGCAGCAGAGCAGCAGCAGCTTCAGTAGCAGCAGAGCAGCAGCAGCAGAGCAGTAGCAGCTTCAGTAGCAGCAGAGCAACAGCAGCAGCAGAGCAGCAGCAGCAGCAGTAGCAACAGCAGCAGCAGAGCAGCAACAGCAGCAGCAGCTTCAGCAGCAGCAGCAGCAGAGCAGCAGCTTCAGTTGCAGCAGCAGCTTCAGCAGCAGCAGAGCAGCAGCAGCAGAGCAGCAGCAGCTTCAGTAGCAGCAACAGCAGCAGAGGCGGCTTCAGTTGCAGCAACAGATACAGCAGAGCAGCAACAGTAGCAGCAGCTTCAGTAGCAGCAGCAGAGCAGCAGCAGAGCAGCAGCAGCAGAGCAGTAGCAGCTTCAGCAGCAGCTTGAGTAGCAGCAGAGCAGCAGCAACAGCAGCAGCAGAGCAGCAACAGCAGCAGCAGAGCAGCAGCTTCAGTAGCAGTAGCAACAGCAGCAGCAGAGCAGCAGCAGCAGTAGCAACAGCAGCAGCAGAGCAGCAGCAGCTTCAGCAGCAGAGCAGCAGCTTCAGCAGCAGAGCAGCAGCTTCAGCAGCAGAGCAGCAGCTTCAGCAGCAGCAGAGCAGCAGCAGCAGCAGAGCAGCAGACGCTCTTTTAGCTCCTCTTAAAGCCTTTCCTGCTCAGAGGAAAAGATGCTCCTGCTGCTTGATTGTAAAACAGCTTTTCAAAATAAACAGGATATCGCAGTGACGTTTTGTTCCGAGCCGCCAGACACCCGTCTATTATTCTGGGATGCCACTGATTGTGAAAGTTCTGACAACCCGTTTAGACACTGAAGGAACCTCTGATGGAAAATCTGAAAAAAAAAAAATCAAAATCAAAATAAAAAACTTCACATTTCTTAATTTAAACCCCCTCTGAAACAGAGGGATGAAGCATTGAAAAAGAGTTCCTGTAGCTCCACGTTTCAAACGGTTCAGACCAATCAAGAAGCTTCTGAGAAGCCTCCAAAGCTGATTCTACTCAGTCAAAGCTCATTTTCTTTGTGGTTGTGAAGCCTTTATTAATTAGACGAGTGGGTGCTGCACGCTCGCTTTTGGCACTGAACTTTTTCTGTTGGGAGCTGGTAGAGCGGCGGCCCCCCGGCCTGGCGTGATTCCCCTGCTGCTGTGGTTCAACAGTGGCCTCATTAACACTCCCACTGAGCTGCTTTTCCCAGAAAAGGAGCCGTTTACAAAACAACAAGCGCCGCTCGCACATTAGATGATCCACCGTTAAAGGTCAAAGCGTACAGAGGGTATTTTTTCACTGCCCCCCCCCCCCCCCCCCCCCCCCCCCCCCGTTTAATAAGACACGCTGAGCAAAAGTTGCCACTGTTGAGTCCAGAAGCAGCAGAGACGCATCAGGGGTATGTTTGACTTTTACCAGCTTTCATTGATAAACTGGTCCCAGCTATCACACGTTAGCTAGCATGCTAAGTTAGCCATTAATTAGGATCCTTTAATGCATCTGTAATTCATACTTAGGAACTTAATGTGTGAATAGTTGGTCTAAAATAAGCTTTTAATTTTATTTAAATTCCTAATAAAGTGGTGAAAATATATATATTTAGTGGATTACTGTGAACTTTTATCTGTATTTGTTGCAGACAAATTTTAATATTTGGCACAAGAAAGATTTTAGGCAGGTTTGATGTGGGGAAAAATGGGCAAACAGCTGCTCTTTTCAGCTCTAAACATTTAGGCCATTAAAATCTCAATTACATTTATCACATCTCTCTTATTGTCCAGGAGAATTTTTATTTTAGTCCCCATTAACGTTTAGATCCACAATCTCTGTGGTGAGGCAGGTTTCCATATTTAATCAGATAAGTGGAAAAAAACATGTTTGTTTGCTTTTCCCACTGTTTAATCAGAAATTAATGCAAATTCAGGTTCCATTATTGAACATGGAAACAACTGATCTAAAAACCTGAATCCTTTAGGATATTCTAGACTAGAATAAAGCGGCCGTGTTATCGCTGACGGGGGCCGAGGGAGGCGATCCCCCACCCACGCCCTCCCAACCCTTCCTGTACCTTTACGGTAATATCGTGCACACTCAGCCTCCTTTGTTTTACCTCATTCAGGCTAAAGTTCTCCTGAGTATTTTGCACGTACACGAGCGGTGCGGGATTATTCGATCGACACCCAGCTTTAGCGGCCGCGCGGCTAATTCGAGCTGTTTTCGCGTCGCAGCCGCGCAGGCGGAGATGCCACCTGCTCAGCGTCCCCAGACCGCAGTGTAGGAAGTCACACTGCCGTCGGTGGGAGGAGGAAGTCAACCATAAAACAAATGTAAACACATGTGAGGGATGTGTGACACCCTGGGGTTATGGGGTTGTTACCTCACACCACCGCTGGAGTCGCCCTGGCAGACCGGAAACGATGCTGGAGATAGGAGGGGAATCAGGAGGAGGGAGAGGAACTGTTGCTTTGATGTCTCACCACACCTGAGGAGGAACCCAGGACGGAGCGGAGCTGCTTGAGCTCCTCATCGGGACACCAGGGCACCCGTGGCGGCCTCGCACCTGAGACCAGATGACTGAAGACGTTAGACAGGACTTCCCTCGTCTCCCAGATACCCTGAAACCAGCCAGCGCCAGCGTCCTGAGGCGGAGGACGCCGCCATGAGCGTCCCAAAGCTCCGACCTCAGCACAGCGGCACCAAACTGGTGTCAATCCTCAGAACTGCCCAGTTTCCCCCGGAACACGTCCAGCACAGGAATTACCATGAGATGCGTGATCTCATTTGTATTCTTGGGATTTTTTAAGAGGTGTGTGTGTGTGTGTGTGTGTGTGTGTGTGTGTGCGTGTGCTCTCGTCCTGGTATCTTTTGGTCCATCACTCTTGCTCACTCTGACTCACACTGCGTTTAACACTCTGACCACAAACTGTGACGGCTCAGCGCTGAAATAAAAAACAATATCACGGAAAAAACCCGGCGACGCTCTTCCCCACTGTTCTTTCTTTCTTTCTCTTTTTTCAAGTTTAAGAGAATAAACAACTCCAGTTGCCTTTGATAAACTACTGGATTGAAATGAGTGCTTTTATCATCCAAACATCCGTTTAAAACACAGAAACTCGGGTTTGAATCCCTGAAAGTCCCTGATGTGACGACACTTGAAGTTCCGTCCAAACACCAGTCACATGGTCCAAACATCCCCCAAATGTCCCTTTTTCCCTGGGTTATTTCACTCATCTTTGCTCTCTTTTTTTTCATATTTTTAAATCTCCAAAGACAAAAAATGAAAGAACAAAGTCGTCTCAGGTTCAAAACCAAAGAACGGGCTGTTCTACAGGAGAACGTCGCATTATGACGTCCAACCGGGCTGGAACAGCGGCAGAACCTTTCGACGCATTTTGGTGGACCAGATTTCTAAATTTAGGCTTTAGCTGCCCTCATTTTCCATCATCAGACACTTGTGGTCATTTTTAAAAAATAAACCCGGGTGTTGCGGGGGCAGATTCCCTGATGGCAGACTCTAAATATACCTGTCGACACATTTTTCCCTCCTGAACGTGCATCACAGCGTCCTGCCCCGGCCCGGGGACTCGGGCTGATGCAGCTATCGCACGGGTCCGAGTCCCCACCCACCTTTTCCCTGACGCTGTCAGAGATCAGAGTTTTCTTCGCTAAGTCTCACTTCCTTTTCCCCACTGAAACGAGCGTGTAGACGCGAGAACGTGTGAACGGGCCCGATGGTTTGAGCTGCGCGCGTGCAGGAGTGTGCTGGTGAAACTGCGCAGGCCTCTGAAACCAGGCCGCTCAGGCAGACATCACAGGTCCAAAGCACCTGTTCTCCCCGGGTCCAAACGCTCCCTCAAACCCCTGAAGAGAAGCGTCTGCCAGGTCCCGAGGTGATGAGGCCTCAGACGCCGCCGTTGACCTTTAACCCCGCAGCCCAACATCAAAGCCCTGGGGTCATCTCCCTAAATAAAGCAGCGATTTCTGCTTGTGCACACTTCCTCCGTCAACGAGCGACGTGTGTTTTCTCGCTGGTCCCGATGCTTCGTCACTGATGATGGTTTCCTGTTGTTGCAGCAGGATTCGGTGTGTTTGTGTAGGTGGCCGCGGCGCTCGCGATGCATTCAGGTTGCCAATACCGCACCTCCGAAAAAAAAGCACCTCTGACATGGTACCGCTGCGGCTCCACTGATTCAGACTGAAAATGGGAAGTCCTCCTGTAGCTTCCTGCTCATGCAGCTTTACGTTCACACACCAGCGTCTCCGCGGCCCCACGCACGCGCAGCTTGACGACACCGTCGGATCACGTAGTGGCCAGTGGAAAAGAAAGTCATTAGTCACACGCGCCGGTTTCTGCTGCTTTCCAACTCCCTGCGAGTGGTTTTCCTGTCTCCTCAGGAATACGTATAAAAAGGTAAGATGTGCGACACTGCGCATTTCCAGCCAATCTTCTGAAAAGCACCTTTTGACCTCGCCCGTCGCCGACTCTGAGAATATGAAGCCGCTGGTGCTGTGCCTGTTTGCAGTGTGCTGCTGGTGTGTGGCCGACGCGTCGGCCGACGTGTCGGACGACAAAGTGAAGCAGCAGAGGAAGCTGGAAGAGATTCTGAGGGAGCTGGGCATGGTGAAGAGGAGGCTGCAGGTAGGTCCCGGCGGCGTCTCGCTACTTTTCTGCCGAGCGGCTGCGGTTTTCACTCACTTTACCCTCTTTGCCCTCCAGAACAGCAAGAAGATGCTCAGCACGCCGTCGGAGAACATCGGGGTACGGACAACTTTCACATTGTGACGGCAGTTTGCTCAAAGGCTTGTGTAATATCTGTGGTCGCTTAGTCATTGTTGTTGGTCTTCCACCTTTGGTGTCGGCCACTGTGGCAACACGTCAGATGTGTGTGCAAACATGGCGGAGACAGATTTTACTCCTATTTTATGGGCTGAGAAGTTTGTTCCTAATTTAGTTATTATTTATTAGTTATTATTTTAGCAAACTAAATGAATATTCCAGCAGATGCTGACAACAACAGCAACGTTGTGCAAAACCCTTGAACATCTTTAAGGAATATGGACAATAGCAGCAACCTGGAAAAATGGAGTAAAATAAATTCATTTAAGGTCAAAGGGAAGCAACAAACTCGTTCGTTCATTTGCATTTTTTTTTTTTAATGTCGAGTGGGAAACAAAACTCAGTATTTTACAATAAGTGCGCGGCCGATTTCGACGATCCATTTACTTCTAAATTCGCTCAATTTCTTGTCAGGCCGGCGCTCCTCCGTGAGTCACATCCAGCTCTCAGTTTTCTCGCAGCTTTCGTTTGCGCTCTCAGCCCAAATTTGATGAGTAATCGAGAGAGCGCAGACAAAAGTGATCACTTCCTCCTGCTCGACATGTTCTCTCGCATGCTAGACGCCACTTCGTCACCGGCTGTTATTACAGCCGATCCATTACAATCCAGAAAAAACTTCCTTCATTACTCCAACTACTGACAGTAAAAGTGACAAGAGGCTAAATGAAATGATTAAATTCCACATGAAACTGAACACAAAGCTTTTATCAACTTTTCTGCAGGGAAACGTGGAAATTGTGAGTTTCAGTTTAACACAAACAGTTTGATTGGAAAGTCGACAAATGACAAATCATGACAGAAACCTCAGAGGGAAAAAAAAAAGACAGTTTGGTGAATGCTTTACTGCTGCTCGTCTCGTCTCGTTAACACGCGGTCGTGTTGCAGGACTGCTGCTGTCTGTCCGCGCTGAAGTGCTTCCGAGAAAATTTCAAAGAGATCTTCAGCCTGACAGACCTACCTCAGAAGAAACTTTACCGGAGCCTCACAAATACCCTCACTGTGAGTACGGCTGGAAAAAAATGAAAAGTGCAAATTTACACGAGCAGTGATGCAATAATCTATTATTTTGTCCATTTTAGGAAAAGGGTCTGGACTTCTGCGATTCCAAAAATGTAAGGAACATGACCGATATTTGCCCAGGTGCTCTTATTCTGACCTGTGATTCTTTTGGAGTCAACAACTTTTCCTCCTCTTTGTTTCTGCTCAGTCGACCTGCCAAGACTGCCACTCGCATCCAGAAGAGAAGGCCGAGAAATTTTTCGACAGATTGAATTCTCTTATTCAAAAGGTACATTTGAAAAGCAGCATTTGTCACTTGATGTCGAGTCTCATGTTCTAATTCTTATTTCCCTCACTCTTGTAGGCCATAGACAGGCTGATGGTGTACCAACAAAACAACTCCTAACCAATCGGGACAGAATGTACAGACAACACTAAAAAAAAGAAAATTCAAACAATGTTCTATTCTTATTTAATTATTTATTTCGATGACTGTGGTATGCACTGATGCAGAACATATTTTCAGGAAAGCTACTTTTCTGCCACCTAGTGGACATGGCAGTTTCTTTTTTTTTCTCCACTGAAAGTTCTACTTTATTTATTCGTCTCAGTTCTCAGTATTGACATTTATTCTCTGTATGTGGTGATCTTTTTGTTCGAAGTTACTGTACATTTCATATAATAAAATGAATGCAATAGTAAATATTGTGGTCATCTTTTAAAATACTATTTCTAATCTAGTAAGTAATTGGTCATTATGGACAATTTTAAGTTAATTAATAAGCAAATGAGATATTAACTGGAAAATTTACCTCTCATCGAACATTTATCCACTTTTAATTTGAATTATTTCTCCATCCGAATTTCAAGTTCATTCACTCGCCGCTAGAGGGCGCCACAATTGAGCCAGCTCTCAGAAAGTCTCAGAAACAGACCCCCCCCCTCCCCCCCGAATCAAATAATTTAATTAGAATCACTTTTAATTCTGTAAAAAAAATAATTTATTTGCCATTTTTATTTTGCCATTTGTCACCTTTCATTTCTATTGAACTAGAATTTACATTTCCAATGTGTTCTCATGGTTATTCTCCTTTCTTCTTAAACAAAGCAGGAAATCAGACTTTAAAGCCCTAACTTTAAAAAATAAAATAAAAATAAATGCAAAAGCAAATCACACTTTTCTCACAATGACAGGTGTACACACCTCAGCAGGACCCTGGAGTTCCCTGACGGTGGAGGGGATTTCAATCTCACCAAAAAACAACAGATTTCACCCAGATGTTTTCCACACCTGCAGACTCAAACCCACGATAGGTTGACCTCACAGAAAAGGCATTTCCTCCGACCGGCTGCTCTACTCAATACGTGACAAATGCATCCTCAAAGATGGTGGTTTCACATGTTTCATGGAGCAGCGTGAAGGTGCGGTTGAGCTAAAGTGACCCATTCAAGTTGTTTAAAAACTCCCCAGAAACGTCGTGAAATGCGATCATCATCCTAAAGACTCCAGTTTGTGCACGTAGAGCCGAGTCTCCCATTTGCACCCCCCCCCCACCACCTTAAAGTCTGAATTAAGAAAAACCCTAGACAATTAAATTTTCTGTGTGGAGGAACCACACTGCCTCCCCTTGGTCACATGACCTCCACTTTCACATTCGTGGTAGTTTCTGAGAAACCTGGTCTGTGCGTGTTTGTGGGCGCGCCACTGGTCGCAGGATCATCTTGATATGTCTCTACCCTACCTCGAATCCGGCACCAATGACGACGAGCCTCATTTTTCCAGTGAGGGAGACGCAGATCCACGTCACCGCGTCGCCCCCGCCAGAAGATGCTACTCCAATCAGTTCTCCGCGGCTTCTCCAAGCCGACCGCGTCATCCTCCAGGTGGGATGGCTAACCACCGGGTGCTGATGCTGGCCAGCCCATAAATGCATGTTTCCATCATTTCAGGAGGGCAGATCAGGAGGGTGTTGCCGTGCAGGAGGCGCAAAAAGAGGATGTGGTAAAACAGGCACATCAAGGCTGGAGAGATGGAAGTAGATATCTACGTCTCTGTGAAGCTTTGTTCCAATACCTGCATAAACAAATGTTGAAACCGTCTCATCTGTCACCGACCTGCAACCGTGCAACACTACCGGCACGCAGGGAAATAAGAAATAATCCCTTAAAGAATCGGGACCGCAGCAGGAATTCAAGAATTGATCACGACGCGAATCTCAACGGAAAGGGAAAATATTTAAATGGGCGAACTTTCCCTGTCGTACTGAGATATCCGTGTAGAAAACACCTCCACTTGACCTTTGGAGGAGACCTTGAAGGCTTCTCAACAGAAAAAATGACTGTTGACTGCACTGGAATCTATTAGTGGACGTTCCCAAATCAGCGTCCCGAGCTGTGAAAAGTGGTCGGATGGAGAGAAAAACACACAAAAATGCCAAACATGAAGCAGAGAGCTGAACAAATATTAGCACGCGTGAGTGTGGCTGCACACCCGTGCCTGGATATCATGACGTCACCGTTAATATCATGATTTCTGGTGTGGGTGAAGGGAAGAGGACACGGAAACAGCAGGGATGCCCCCACATCACAAAAAACTCCAGGAATACAAATTTCCCCACCCACGTGCAAATCCGGTGTGCTTTGTGGCTCCGGACCAAAACCTCAAAATGAAACCTAACCCCGTTTAAGTTGCCACAACGCAGTAAAGCAGGTGTCCGAGAGAAAACCGCGACCTGCGGGGGCCACGCTGCCTCTGGTATCTGGGATTCTCTGGGGAATTCCCACCTTGCGGTTTTCTTTGCTGTGGCGCGAGCTGTGACGCAATTAGGAGAGAACTGTTCAGTTCTTGGGTGCGCGCCCTCCTCCCGCCACAAGCGTGCAGAGTCTTGAGGACATTAGTGGGTTCCATTGGCAATAATCTACTTTAACCCAATTTTCTCCAAAGACAATCCGGTGTTTCACGACCACCTGGATACAAGCACAAACACCGAGGCAGGAACGGGGCAGCATCTGCCTGACTGGCCTCAGCAGCTTAGCGCTTTTCCCTGGGGAAATTTAGGAACTTTTCTGTGCACAAACATCATGAAAAAGCGCAGGAATCGCCCTCTGAGTATCTAAAAGTTGCATCACGCTGTAGTTGGGTTGGTCCAGAGATGAAAGAAGCGTCCCACCTGGAAGTCTGCCCCTTCGCCTCTGACCTCTCCCATCAATGGGGCATTTTCCTCCATGTTTCCTCTTTCTTTGACCATTCCTTTGCAAGTGAAGGTCCCAGTAGATCAGCAGCTCCTAAAATACTCAGACCAGCATGTCTGGCACCAACAACCAGCCACGTTTAAAGTCGTTCAATCCTGATTCTGATGCTGGTTTGAACTATTAACTATAACTAATAACTATTTGTGCTGACAAGCAACCCAGCAGGTGGACCTAATAAAGTGGCCGGTGAGAAGGAATAAAGACACGGAGCGTGTTACGCCTTTATCCTGACGGAGGTTCACTGGTGTCAGGATAAAGGCGTAACACCATGATCTTTCATTTTTGAGTGCGTTTATGTTTGCTAGTATCAGACCGGATGCGAGAGAGATGCACAATAACAAGAATCTGCACTACGAAAAAGGAAGATAAATTAAACTGCTAACAAAGATCTCAGTATTTTATCTGTATCTCCAGACCACAACTACACGACACTGGTATGAGGAGACAACAGCTGAGGAGCAGGCTGCTGTGGACCGGTGCTCCGGCTGGAGAGCCAGGCAACAACATGAAAGAATAACAAAAAAGGGGCATAAAAAGCTGCAGTTCAGAATAGAAATGTATGAAAAGCAAACTGAAGTTGATGAAATGTGGTCAGCCTTTAAAGTCTGAGATTAAGTTGTTCTTGATGGTATCTCAAAGTCGTAAACACGAACAAAAGACAATTTAAATGACTGACAATCAATGAAAGTTGAATAAACATAGCAACAATAATCCACAGCTTCCCTCACAGCACCAGTGAGCACCGGCGTGGACAACCTGTCAGTTCCTATTTTTAGCTCTGGGGTTTTATCACGCAAGGAGAAAATGTGCATTATGATTAAGTGGAAAAGTAACGTGTCCCTGCAAGAACACACCTTTGCTTGCCCACTCACAGCTAGGATAAAAAGAACCCCAGATGAGAGGAGGGCATCACAACCCAGATACCCACACCTGCAGGACACCAGACTTCAGCTGCGCTAAGCTCACATCACAATGTCGTGGATCACGTTAGCTCTCTTGATGGTTCCTCTCATTGGACACCTCCGAGCGGCTCCTCTGGCCACACCACAACGTCTGAGCATGGAGGCCCTGGGCTTTGAGCTTCTCGATGAAATCACCTGTGTAAGTTTAACTATTTTTCTCTTGCTTTCGTGACAATAAGGAAAAGTAATGTGGTGTTTGCTTAATGCCAACTTTCTATTGATCTTTACAGGAAAAGGAAAAGGACCTCAACTTGACTTCTCCAACAAACGTGGAGGTGAGACGTTGCTGCAGAGCATCAGCCGCCAGCAGGGCTCGTCTTTTTTTACCGATCTTCAGTCTGTCACAATCTGATCTGCTCTCTGTCTCCCAGGACAAGTGTTACAATGCAGCTCTGGGACACTACATAAAGGAGTTCCAGCGGACTATTGGCAACTGCACCGATGCAGGGGACATCGTAACGACCGTGGAAGAGTTGGAGAGAATTTACTCGGAGGTGAGTACAGGGGAGACGGTTCACATCCTCCACCTCAACATTCAGCCAACTCTTGTCCTGTATCCCTCAGACACAGACAGCGTGCACCTTGACCATGAAGACCCACGCGACCTTTATAGGCTTCGTTAAAGCTACGGAGGCTTTCGCCCAGCAGTACAACGATTCCTAATTCCAGAGGAAGTGAAATCGACACTAAAGCAACGTGTTTATTTATCGCTACACTTGGTGCTTCCAGTGATAACACTGTTTAATAAGGTCTTATTTATTAAGTTCTTCTTATTTATTATTTATTCTTAATTTATTGGTTTTTTTACTCTGTCCATGGAACATTTTGCTAATAAATTTTGAACACATCCAAATGCATTCGTGACTTATGTGCTCATTCTTCACCTTTTCTGAGTGGATGCCATGCTGTCCACAGGTGTTTGTGGCTCTTAAAAAGGTCTCAAAGTAGCTCAAACAGTCACTAAACTTCAGCTCAGCAATGCCTCTTTAATAAGGTCTTATTTATTATTTATTCTTAATTTATTGGTTTTTTACTGTCCATGGAACATTTTGCTAATAAATTTTGAACACATCCAAATGCATTCGTGACTTATGTGCTCATTCTTCACCTTTTCTGAGTGGATGCCATGCTGTCCACAGGTGTTTGTGGCTCTTAAAAAGGTCTCAAAGTAGCTCAAATAGTCACTAAACTTCAGCTCAGCAATGCCTCTAAAAAAGGAACTACTTTAAGGAAAGGTGGAAAAAAGAGAGACGCCTACACCCACTCATTAGCGAGTGGTTTCACAATTATCCAGCTGAGGTGCAACAATTGCACAACAAAAGATTAAAAGCACTCAATCCCTCAGCAGACAAGTATTGCATTACTGCACAGAACTGGAGACAGTGTGATTGACAGCAGGAGGGGATGACACAACGTGCTGGGAATACACCCTCGCCAGGAAGCGAAACGTGGAAATCACGAGCGGAAATTCTTTTATTAGTCGCAGCGACCGATTGTTGTCCAAAAAAAGCAGAAGAATGCAAGTGACAGCAGCTTCTCCATCATCCGCCTGTCACACTCCACCTGGACACATTTCAACTTCACCTACTTGGTGACAAATCATTCAACCACAATCGACCATTGCGTTTATGTTCTGAAAGCCACAATCGTCCACGCTGACCTTGGTATTTATCCAGCATGTTAAAAAAATAATAATTAAAAAATCACAAAAACACAATCAATCACAATCAAACGACATGTCTGTGGGCTTTTCTTCTCCAAGCAGGGTTTCATTCAACGACTTTCCTGTGATGCACTAAGAGTATCAACAGAAGCGGAAAAAAAAAGAAGCCTCGAAACCACAAACAAGCGCCGGCTAACCCAGTTTTTAAGTTGTGCTACAACTGGCCAATTGAGGGATTTTACCACCCTGTAGCACTATCATGAAAAAAAAAAATTCCAACAGTCATCTAAAGGAAAAACAGCGCTGTGCCTCAGCTAAACACAAGCAATGCTGCCCACCTGTTCCGCCCCACACTCGTATGAATTAAGAGTGAAAGGCCACAGAGGAGCATTGCAACAGAGGACCCTGCACATCACACCGACAGCTCTTCGCCCTGAACATGGAGAACTTTATCAGGATTAACGTTTGGCTCGGCATCCTCTGCCTGTGCTTTCCAGCAAACCCCTTCCCCCTCCACTTGGAGGATTCAAATATCGACGTGATACGCGAGGATGTGAAATGTGTAAGTTCTTGCAGACGTTATCGGCATTTCTGAAAGTTTCTAGTCGCTGATACAATCTCCTGCCTTCAACAGGAACCAGATTCGAAATTCTACACTCCAGCAAACGTGAGGGTAAGAACAGTCAAAATTCAAATCCTAAAAAAAAAAATATCAAGCTGACTTTTATGGTTCAGCTCAGCTGTCAACCACAGGGTTCTCTAGTACAGGAAATGAGCTCCAGGGTGTCAATGTTTCACCCCGTTTCACTAAGTTGCTTCATGTCCGCGTCACGGAGGCTAAAACCTTTTTCCCACTTGCAGGACGATCATCATTGCATCATTGTGGCGCTGGAATGCGTCGCGGCGGAGCTGAAAACGGTCAGACGCGAGTGTGAGGATCCGGAGGACGTCATCGGTGTGGCCGAGGAGTTTCTGACACATACAATCCAGAAGCTAAAGAACGGCGTGAAGATCGAGGTGAGTGTCCCAGACGGGCCGAGGGAGAACTGCACCGGGCGCCCGAGCTGACGGCCTCCCTCTCCCACAGAAATCCAACTCAACCGAGTGCAGCACCTGCGAGAGCTGGCCTGAGAAGCCTCTCACCAACTTTCTGGACGCCACGGAATCCTTGCTACAGCAAGTCCAGTCTGGGGCGATTCCATCGGCAGAGGGCAGCTGAGGACCAGGCGACGGGAGCCGGAGCGCCAGAGAACGCCAGAGAACGCCAGAGAGCGTCAGAGAGCGTCAGAGAGCGCCCAGCTCTTCTGTACATCGCCTCATCAAAGAAGACGTGAATGTATCTGAACACTGCTGGAAACTATTTAATGACAAGCGTAATACAAGAGAATCTTATTTTACTACACTTCTATAATGCAAGATTTAGACATTTATGTCTTCCTAATTTATTTATTTTGTACAAATAACTGACGATTTGAAAGTTAGCTGATGATGCACTATTTATTTAAATATCTATTTTTAATTTATTATTGTGTACTGTGACGCTCTGATATTATAGGATGAGATAATAAATGTAACAAACCTTTTAATGAATAGCCTTGTCTATTTTTTTTAATCATAATTTAGCTCCATGACAGCAGGAAGGCAAATAATGTGGGAGAGGAATGGGTGTAACCGACCTCCTGTAGGAGGCTGAATTTCCTTAACGTAAAGGTCAACATATTTACTCAGTCAGTCCATTTGAGGTTCAAATATGAGTAATCGCTTACAGCAGTTTACTCTGGATAGCCGAGTGTTTTTATTCTGGCCACAATTTACTACAGGAGTCATGAAGCCCGTCCCGTGCACACACCACAGCGCTGAAGTGCAACATCTTCCGAGAGCTCAGGCCTCAACTCTTTGCACCCTGTGACCACATCTAAAGACTTCCACTTCCTGTTTATCTGTCAAGCTACTAGTATCACCCCAGCGTCTGAAAAAAGAAGAGCTTTCATTCTTATTTATGAGGGCGCTTTTGATAGAAAATCAAATAAATCAATAACACAAACCCGGGTTATAGACAACGATAACTTTAACGTTGTATCGTGACAACACAATGTACATCAGAAATGCAAAACTTAAAATTCCAGACGGGGCAAGAATAATATCCTCATACACTCCCACTCCCCCATACACTCATAAACTGCGTCCCAACTGGAAGTTGTCCTAAGCGGAAAGCACAAATTTCCAGTTGCAGCTTTTACATCCACACCGGCTGCACACATCAACACGCCATAACACGTATGAGAGGTACGTACACCCGAAAGGCTCCGTCCTGCATGTACCTGCCTCAATGCACGAGTAGTTCCCAATATTGTCCAAAGCAGGGGGACATAAAGACAAGAGTCCATTCACAAGGTCCTCGGCGCCAGCGGAGTAAACGCCGAGCTGCGCTGCACAGACAGGAAACCCAGCGCTTCCGCTTCGAGGCGACGTGCAGCCTGGTGTAAGCAGAGGCGGCCCTGCTCCAGTTCACTTCTGCTGGACTTGGAGAGGCTGAGCAACAGCTACCCAGTTCAAATCAAACATTATCCACTCTAAAAAACACCTTTGCGTGCTTTACTTTCAGAAATATTGGCCGGCTTCAGTCCCAAATGAGACCTGGAATATTTGATTCTATCCTTACCGCTCTGGGGGGGTGGGTTTGTCTATCCTGACTGCCCCGAGTCTGTCGCCGTCTGAGCCTTTTAATGTGATTTATTCAAGATTATTTTCTGTTCCTGCACCTTTTAAATTTCACACGATTCTGTATTTAAATAAACAGAAAAAATGTAAGCGTGTGCAGTTATTGCACATTTAAGTGCAGTTTGCAGATGATAAGACATTTTTCTCCACGAAAATAAATCTTATGGACTTTAATATGAGTATTTGACCTTGTTTATTTGGACGGTGTATGTTGACACTTCAGCTGTGCTTCAGGTCATGAATTATATGGTAACAAATGTTATGACTATCAAATCAAATTAATCTCCCAGGTCACAAAAACACAAATATATCCAAATACAGCAATGTTGAGCTCAGCTTTTGAACTTGTCTTTCTCAAGGTCATTCTCAAGGTCAAGCATCCGTCGTTGTTAAACAGGATATTTGGAGAACATTCAGAAACAGGAGTTTATGGCAACTAACTAACAATATTAACCTAAATCTAATGTGAGAGCAAAAGAATGTTTGATGAGTTTACACGCCAAAGTTGTCGCTCACTGAAACCTTGACTGGCCACGCCCCAAAGCCCTGCTGCAGCAGGTACGCCCTCAGCATGCTCTTAGCTTCCTGGTACGGCTTCGCCATCCTCTTCAGCAAAAACGACAGAATAAAAAGGAAATTATTCAACAGAAACTGACAGCTAAGCCTGGTATGAGCATCAATATGAAAGCCTAAAACAGCCCCACGGCCGCGCTCTGCTGCCCTACATTGTTCAGCATGATGGTACTAATAAAGACACAACTGCTCATATCACCTTGGCTTCTCTGTAGGAGCTTGCGGCCAACAGGTCGTGTCTCTGGGTCTCTTTAGCCAACAACCTGAAGCGGTGAAGCATCGCTGCTTTGCACAGACGGCTTGCCAGAGCAGAGCCGCTCTTAAAGGGTGATCTAACAGGAGCACAGTCATGAGCTGTTTGGGATATGAAGCTAAACTCCAGCAGCGGAGGTAGAAACCCATCCCAACTCATTCATACCCTTCCATGGTCTTTCCCTCCAGTCCGTCCACTATCTCGATGGAGCCGTCTCCTTCGCTCCAGTTGACCGACTGGGTGACCAGGGCCACCTCGGAGGTGCTGGTGGCCACCTGAGGCACGAGGCTGATGTGAGGCCTCACCATGCAGTAGTGCATGGGCAGCTGGGAGGTGATGCCCTCCACACGCTGATTCACAGAGATCTCCATCCCGCGAATGTCACTGCAGCCAGAGTCTCCTGCAGCGGTTGAGATCATCCATGAGCAAAGGAAAACAGGAAATGATGGATATTTACAGTAAACAATGTTTGGAATAGCAGCAGAGGTTTTAAAAGTGAATTACAAAGCTCCAAAACAAGAGATTTTTCTTATTTCCTGTAGGCACATCTTAATATAAGACAGAGGGCAAAGGCAGCAGCAAAACAGTTCAAGCAATCGGAGAACGAAAGTATAAAAAAACCACAACTCTTGTTTAGCAGGTGTTACAAACACAAAACAGGAAGTTTGTCAGTTTGGACTTAGTGTAACTAAAGACTCTTTTTCGGCTCATCTACAGGAAGTCATTATTAATTCAACTGCAACAGCTTAATTGATTCCGCGCGCTGACTCACCTACGACGATGCTTTGGACATATATAGGCTCGACAAAATGGCTGATTAAGGCGCCCTGATATCCGAGCACCTGCCACTGAGTGAGCTTGTCTGTGACGGACATGCTGACCAGCTTGGAGGCAGAATGATCGAACGTCGCCGACAAAACTGAGAAGATCTTTAGAAAAGTAACAAACCGGTTTATGAAGTTAAGCAGAGTGGAGGCGGGCAGGACTGCAGTGCGTGTTTACCTTCCCCTCCACGGACAGATGAAGACCCATCTCATTGTTAACTTGCCAGGCTGACACGGAGAGTGGGTTTAAACGCCTGAACAGAGCACACACACAAGAGGAAATGCTTTCAGGCCTCTCCTGAGAACCTCCGAGCTCACGAGACAAGGTGAGAAAACCAGAGGTTGCGTTAACTGCAACTCCAAACGTGAACCTTTTGACTTGGCAGTGAACTTACTGGAGCCGGGCCGGGCCGGGCCTATAACAGATACAGTCCAGCAGGGTTTTATGTCATTCAAGGGAGAGAAGTACCACCAAGGGAACTTGGCTCGTCTGCCTGGTGGGACAGATAACCCTGCTGGATTGCATCTCTCGAAGGACTGGGGGGGGGGCACCCCAACGCCCTCTCGTTCACACCAGACATGCATTTATAGACGGGTCCACAAGTGAGCTAAAACAATGAAACCTTAATTAAAATCTAATCTTCATTTTTATTCAATGGATTTAATTTCTCTTCCTGTGGCCCAGTGCCGTCTCTCCTGCCTGTGTGTGTGTGTGTACATATAATCTATAAAAATATGGTGTTTTATTGTGAAGACTGCCCAGATTTCTTCATGTTTTTGCCCTGCAGGGCGTCGAGAGCTCTGCCCTTCGCAGCAGATGCCGGAACGCTGCTGAAACCAGCCGATTTCACTGGATTGGACAGAGAGGGATCCAACACTCACAGCTTCGAGTGCATCTGAGCAGCACCCTTTGGCAGCTGGTTGGTGTAGAGGTGAAAGGCGACGTCACTCTTCAGGGCGAGGAGGTCGCCGCCGACGCTCTGCTGGAAGATCGACTTGGCTTTGAGTTCCGCCGTTTGGCTGAAAAACATCAGCAGGTGCCGGTACAGGAACCTGGCGGCACAGGACACCACTGTTTATGAACCACTTGGCTTTTTCCTCCCTAAAAATGATAAATTGAAGCAAAGCAGGAAGCAGCTTCAACGGCAGCCTCGTCACGTCCGCCACCGACCTCATCAGCGACCTCCGCGCGGCGACGACGGCGTGGGAATCGTGCACGATCCGACCGGTGGATGACACACTCTCTCTGGTGCTAACATTACCGGTGCCAAAAGCCACCACCTGAAACCCAGCAGCTGTTGGGAGAGGACAGGGCAGTCCATCATTGGATGACGTCAACTTTCATCTTGGGTTTGAAGAACGTCCCGATGAAATGATGATTAATAAAGATTGAAGAAAGGTTGTTTTTTTTGTTTTGTTTTTTTAAAATCGAGCTCACTTACAAGTCTGGATGACGAATGCCGCCGTGGTGCTTGTGCAGACAGAGATGTCTGGGTGGGGGCTGAATACTTTATTTAACTGGAATCTGACAGCCTGAGGAATCTGGAGGTTGACTGAGCTGCCGCCTGAACCGAGAGCGCAGGCACATGAGGGCAAACACTGGATATCTCCAGGCGTCATCACCTTTTTTTTTTTTTGATGGGAAAGATTTGAGCTGCTCCCCTTTACAGCGATTGTGTTGATATTTACCATGACTGGTTCTTCTGATGAAGTCGGACGGATCTTTCACCAGCAGAGGTGGAGGGAAATCTATCAGGAATGAAAATGAATCACGTTACGCTCAGTCGCACATTAAGCCTTTAAAACTCCGAAAGTCTCCAAATGCTATCCGCCTTATTTGTGCACGGATTATTATCACACTTTATTTTGCTTGTGATCCGACATTTTCTTTAATTAACCATCGCGTGCAGACGCCGATGATGATGACGATGATGATGACCTCAGGCTTCTTTGGTAGCTGACTTTCATGACATCACTGCGCCTGTCATACTCTGACATCGGTGGACGTGAGGGGGGAAATGGGACTTGCAGTCAAAGGGGAAGCGAGGGGCAGTTTCAGCTCTCATCAAGTCCTGCACGTACACACTCGGGCAGTAGTTTCGCCCCATGGAAAGTCATGTCACAATTATGGATCTTCTGCAACCCTTTTTTCCCAGACCAACACGATTAATCACACCTTCGTTCATGTTTCACCTTGAGGTCTTTTAGCAAGTGACTGCTGCCAAACAAAGCAGGCCAAAAAGGGTTGAGACAGAAATAATGGGCACAATAACTTAATCTACTAAATGACACATATACTGCACATTCTACATTGTTTGTATCCCACATAGTCAAGATTAAATAAAACTTGTCTCTCATATGACAGCTCAAAAGGTTAATGCCACAAAGACATAAAAAGCCGACACACGCTAGGATTCCTCCTGGTGAAATAAAGTTTACATTTAATAAATACTTAAAAATAGGGGGAAAAAAACCCCATTTGTCTTGTATAGGTTCAGCTTTCTGCTGAAGTCTAACCTGGTGTTTCAGGCAGGGCGGACTTCAGATGTTCTATAGCCGGCAGAAGGTCCTCCAGAGCGTACTGGGCAGCCTGGAGCCGAGCCTCCTTCTTGGATTTTCCTATTCCGGTCTTATACTCGACTCCGTCAATCACGGCACAGAAAGCAAAGTGAAGCCCGTGCACGTGTGCTGGAATAACCGGAAACGGGCAGTTAGAAACGTCACCGGCCAATGGCCGTCAACCGTCAACGCATGCAACGTCCAAGACCTTCATCATAGTTTACAAGCTGTTTTTGCAGACTTTACCTGGAGTTACTGTTTCCTTCAGTTCCAGCTGGAATTGGACAACCTGAGCGAGGTTGTGGATTAAAGCCAGAGCATTCATCTCGTCCTGCCTGTATCTCTCAATCAGAACGTTGGGGTCCAAGGGGGGCCTGGCGTTCCAACCTAAGAGACATGAGAGAAAAGTACACAATAATTCAGATAGCGAGTCTATTAGCCTGCCGGAGAACAAAAATCCCCGTGCTACCATGGTCTCACAAATAATAATAATAATAATAATAATAATAATAATAATAATGTACCTCTCCGGGCGGCGCCATCTTTTTTCCGAGGGTTGTTGGGATTTCTCTGACGGGGGTTTCCTCTTAATATTCTACTGGGTGGGAACATCGTGGAAGCTACGAAGTACTGCGGATACGGAGCAGCTTTTAATACCAACCTAGACACGCACAGAAATGGAAGTCTTGTCTCTAAGGTCGCTGAAAAAGTCCAAGGAAACAAGCGGTTAGCTGCTAACAGTTCTGTTAACTGCTAACAGATAGCCCTACATTCTGGAGAAAGTTTTCGGAAATCTACTCTAACGCCACATCTCACTCTCTCTATATATACTATATAAATCTAAAATGTATACAAGTGCTTTCCAAACACTAAAGGCTACGTTGACTACCTAATTTAACCTTACAAGCAACGTTAGTTTAACTTAAGGTAAACATGTTGCGATCGGGTGCTACCAGTATTTTATTAATACACGTCAGCTACACATTTAGCTTGTTAAATTCAGTGAATTATATTAATATATTTATTACCTCCCTCCGAGTCGCTGGAATGTTTGTGAGCGTGATTGGTGAACGTTTTTAAACTAAATGTTGGGTTAAACGTTTCGGGTGGTTGAAACACGTGTTGCTGCCCTGAGGTGCGCTGCAGAGATGGCTTGTAAAACAGGAGGTATTACTCTGGTTCAAAAAACCACTAAATAAATCATGAATTAAAAGAGGTTTTTCTGACGTACATCAATAGAAATTCTACTCCTTTCTTCTTGAAACTGACTATGGTTGCCCCCACTCTCTAAATATGATAAATGTGTTGTATTTGGGTGCACTGCGTGTTAATTACTAGACCGGTCAGCGTAATGGGAGCTCAGGTCATGAAACACGTGACCTGCTAGTTTCACTTCTGCATCGCTCGGATGATGTCCGAACTACCAAACTACCATTTTTAGGAAGTCTAATTGTTTCAGTTCGAGTTTAACCAGTTATCTGAATCCATAAATACCAAAGCAACTGTCACGAATGAAGATGTCGACAGCTCAGTAGCAGACAGATAAATAAGCACACAGTCCACACCAATAATTCAACTCTATTTCGATCATGCATTTCAAAGGCATATTGATGCTTTCGACAAGAAAATCCCCCCAAAAAACATTTTGATGCAATCCCCAGTTTGGCCCTGCTCGTATCTGAAGGTTATCCTCGAATTTGGGTGAAAGGGCCATTTGGAAAGACAGCACTATTGATTGGTTCCGTACTGCTGCTCATTGAGGAGGAGATTAACACAGATTGACCGATTGCCTTGCTGAAAAATTGTGCAGCAGTGATAAGCATCTCAGAAGTATAAAAGGAAAGTGGAAAAATCTACAATCAGCCCACAGAGTGCACCAAACGAAGTTCACCACAGGAACAACAAGGGTTTTACCCCCACGTAGATGTTTTTGCTGTTGTCTATGGTGACTGATATGATCAGTCACAACTGAGAAAGGGAAAGGACGGGGTGTGAAATGAGTTTGCATCCTCCTAATAATCTTACCATAAGCATACCTTAAATAAAGGAAAAGCATGACTCACTGTGCCTGTGCATGTGCAGATGAAGGGTATTAGATTTCAAAGATGTTTATGGGTAATTTCAGAATTGGAGTTGTGATTACTCATATCATGACGGCCTGATGTCACAGTCGACTCACAGTTATATTTACACTTTCTTTAATAAGACCTAAAACAAAAAAAAAGAGAAATACAGCAACTATAGTAGCAGCACGTTCCACTCTTTACTGCTGTTTATACACATGGGGAGTCACCTTTGATACAGTTTGTTCAGAATAGACATATTTGCTCAAACTTTATGGGCAACAGTGCGTAGATACTCTAGGCTTTTTAATTGTCCTTGTTTAATGTAACGAGGTTGCAAACTGTTGTGGGTTTTAAGGACATGGAAATAAGCTCAGCCAACAACAACCTTCAACCCTGGAAAAAATTATCAGTATCCTGCTGCTCGTCTGCAGCCTCGCACTAATTTGGAGAAGTGACTGAAAGCCTTCAAAGGCGGCCTGGGATTTCCCTCGCCGGGCCTTTCACAAACACACTCGTTCTTCAAGAGTGCAGGAGTGTGCACCGTGGCTCAAAGGCACATATTGACGAAGAGTCTTGTCTTTCAGCTGACGTTTTGCTTCAGCCAGCCACCAGTTATATCAGCAAACATCCTGTTTTCTAAAATAAGCACCAAACAGTAGTCGACCAAACGCTCCGCCTGTGTTCCGCCTTTTGACAGTAGGGGGCAGTATAGGAACGAGGAACAAACTAAAGGTCGCCTGTGGGGGTCACCGAACATGTGCGGTTCATGATACAGTGGCAGATGGGAGAAACTCAATTATGGGTCACAAAAATGAGATAAAGCTGTGATACTGAACAGAAATGCAACATCAGGACCACAGTAAATACTATGGC
This sequence comes from Takifugu rubripes, assembly GCF_901000725.2. NCBI lineage: Eukaryota > Metazoa > Chordata > Actinopteri > Tetraodontiformes > Tetraodontidae > Takifugu > Takifugu rubripes. The sequence goes on along the minus strand of NC_042298.1, from coordinate 14,355,081 downwards.
ACATCTTGTGATTTATAGCGCAGGATAAAATATCCAACTCTTTAGTTCCTAATACACGCTGCAAACTACACGAGGGGGGATGTCTTCCTGGTGATGTACGCGTAATGGGCTGGATAGAGCTACACTAACCACTTTACTGTAGAGAGTGCCCCCAGCCCATCAGAAACCAGAGCCTAGCGCCCCGTAGCTAACACACGCTGGCTCTGACAGCGGCCCCACCATTGATAAATAACAGCAGCTCTTCTCCAGCCGGCTGCTGCAGTTGCATTCAGCTGCAGCTCTCCGATGCGTCTCCACAGCCAAGATTGAATCTTCCCCATTCATTAGACTAAGTGGATGAGGCTCTCTAATAGGGGCTCCCTTCCCCTCAATAATTGCCGTTGATTGGCGTAAATTAGACCCTAGTTGCCAGACGAGTGATTCTCGACGACGATAATCCGATTCCCAACTCAAACTAATAGGATTTTAACTCTGGCTTTGGCCTAATGTCCGTCTGCAAACCCTGGCTGTGGCCCTCTGCCCCCTGAAGCCGACGTCCTCTGGATCATATCTGAGCCAGGCCGAGCCAAAGCTGCAGCGGCGTGGAGACTCACCAGGGGTCGGAGGGGTCAGGTCGTGGCTCTGCTCTCCGTGACTCAATGCCTATTTTTGGCATCGGCGGCTCATTCATGCACGCCGCTGACATCACCACAGGAGCACGCGTGTGAACAAGCGCGGAGCTCCAGTTTGAAGAGACCACAGAGAGCTCGGCGTTTTCTGGGAGGCAACGCGAGCATCGATCAGCCTTGGCAGCCACGCGTGTCGGTCCCAGGAAGCGGTTCGCTTCCAGAGGAGGAGAGTTCAAACACCCAGCTTGGCAGCGGGGACACGGTTGGCTGATATGTTTGAGGAGCAGTTTAAGGTGCTGAAAAGAAACTCCAAGCTGCCACTCAGTGAGAAATTCAAAGCAGGGGTCCATGTTCCTCGGCCAGTTCACATCAAACTAGCAAACCTGGACTTGCCCCACCCTCCTAAACCAACACAATGTCCTTTAAAATCCACCCACCCACCCCACCATGAAGCCTACCATGCATCCAGGGTGTAAAGTCTATAAGCAGAACATCATGAATGTTGTCATTCGCTTGATAAGGGGGACGTGCTACTACTAAGGCCCAAGGACTAATGAATCTCCACTCCATTACGGCTGAATCGGACAGATTGCTCTCCCAGAGAAATGAATTGAGTTTTTTGTATTTGTGAGATCATTCTCCCTCCATTAACTGCTCTTTATCCCGTCTCTTCATCACAGGCAAATCAGGTTAGGCAGCCATGATTAGCCGGGGTAGCCTCCCTTTTTAAAAGGTAATTGGGTTTGGCGGCTCAGCTGATAGTGCCATTAGGACCAATAAAGGCTGGGCTTGGCTCATCGAGTGAAACAGATTCTTCAGCAGCAGATGGCAGCCAGAGGGAGAGGGCTCTCACACACCGAGGCCAAAAACAAAGTTTGTGTAACCAGAGTAGACCAGAGGATCCTCCTACCCCCCCGGTTCCCCCTCTAAAAAACGTCGTGGTGCTTTTAATATGGGGATGACATAATCTAACTTCATGATTAATGCTCTCTTGGATTTCGTCATCTCCTGGGTTGATTCATCACACACATATATTTGAATTTGGTCAGAGCTGTGATGTCACCACTTCCGTTTCCACGCTTTGGGAAGCTCGTGTGATGTAAACCTGTATGTGTCAACACTTACACTTGTTAAAAAGTAGTTCATCAGCTCTTCATTAAGTCTTTCGCAATATTGCACAATCTGAACTGAGAATGGAACTTTTTGCTCGCTCTCCTGGCGGCTCCGTTCTTCTGCCACCTACGAAGGAAACTTTGCCACAGGCGGCACCTTAGCCCCCTCCATCCTTGGATGGACAGAACCATCCAGGAAAGAACCATCCTACAATCCCTCTGAAGGTCCTTCCCGGAAGGTGTCGGTTAAGCTCATTCCTGCTTTCGCCATCCGCGGCTCGGTGATGCCTCAAATCGGCGGTTGATGCGTATCGAGGATGTTGAGCGGAGACACGCCGCGCTGCGACCCGGGATCGATCCCCCAACTGTATCATCTCCTGTCATCTGGACCAAAGGAAAGGTGAACTTACAGGATTCCGAGAAAATCCCGCGAAGCCTGAGATAAGCTTACTGCACCAGGGGCTCCGTCCTATAGGAAAAGGTGCATTAGTGATGACAGGAGGGCCGGGGGAGGCGGCACTGATGGGAGCTTTAGACGGGCTGAGGTGGGCCTGTGTATTATGTGGCTGGCCGCTGCTGTGACCGTCTCCCTCTTATCTCCGCTGAGCCCCACCGTCCCTGTTATCTGCGGCTGAGACTTCGCCTCTCCCCTTTTCCTTCCTGGAACAGCCCCAGTCCGCTGGAAACGGCGGAATGTGAAATGTGATTCTGTCGCCTCTCTGTTTTTATTTCTTTTCCCTCCCAAAGTTCAGTCGTCCTTTTAGCGTCGCGTCTCTGGAACGTCGGTGGGATTTGATTTTCAGCCGTTCATAACACGATCAGCCGGGTTCTGCCGACCTCATCGACCTTGAAGAGGTTTGGCTGCAAAGTCAAACAGGCGGAGTCACTGAAAGGCCACAGTCTGTTTGTGTCTCCTGTCAGGAGGCGTCTCCAGTAAAGACAAAAAGATGGAAACATAATTGAGATGCAATCGTCCGTCCTGCTTCCGCCTGTCTGCTCAACTGCCTGCACGTGCGCGCTCTGTGATCTATTACCGTGCAGTGTTGTGGTACATTTTCACCTGAGAGCTGCACATTTCCAGCCCTCCTAATAAAACATGGTGTCGCCAGGCGCCGGTAAGTGTCCCTCAAAGAGCAGAGGGAGGAAGGGCGAGGGTAAATAGCGTCCAGGTTAAGTTGTTTGAAAGGCCTCGGGTATTAAGAGGCATTTTACACTTAAGAAGTTGGTTTTCGCTGGGTTTTCTGTTTCCCCTATTATTGATTGATGCTCAACTATCAATGCATAATAGAAAAGCACTCAGAGCAAATGCAGGGTATGGCCTGGGAGGGAGTCTGCAGACAGGACTGCCAGCAACCCCCCCCAACACACACTCACACACAATCGATGCCATTATTGGCCCATAAAGGATCCCTCGGGAAGGCCATGGTGTTCATGATCAGCACAACCTCCAAATACCCCAATTAAAAAGGCTTAAATTCCCTCCTCTTTCCTGGGGGACGGAAATCAATCTGAATTCAATCTATTCGGCTAGGATTCCGACAGAGCAGGTAATTGCCATAATCGGTCAGCTAGGTGACAACAGCTTAAGGGGAGGAGACACTAACACAATCAGGTATTTGCTTTCAGAGCTCCGGCTCAGGCCGAAAACCAGGTAGAGTGTGTTTTACCGCGGCCATCGTACAACGACCCGGATACGGTTTCCCGGAAGTGTCTATTGTGGCGCGTTTGACGAAGATGCTCCGTCCAGAACGGATGAACGACGCTTCCTAAACGGCATGCAGTCAACGGTTCCGGCCGTCATCGTCAGGACGGAGCTTTCTAGAACGAAGGCGCTCCCCGATCCTCCAGTAAGGCGCCCGCAGTGTCCGCGCAATATATCGGCGTGATTGGTGCGCAGGAATCCATCGCGAAGACTTAATGGAGGCAGTCGCTAAGTGGGACCCTTAATGGGGGTGTTTCTCTGTACACAGCCCCCTCCTCACCTGGATGCTGTTTCCCACATTCCCTGCTGCCCTAATGTGTTTCTCCCTCCAGCATCTCGCTGGACCTCAGACTTTTACTGTGCATTAATTACTGAAGACCAGGACCGCAGCGAGCTGCGGCAACGGCCCAGCGCGTGCTCAACCCACTCGCCCAAATGCTTTAGGAGCATTTGCAGTGGATTTCTGTTAAATAAAGCGCTCGCTGAGCAGTTTTAACCCCAGAGGGAGGCCTAAAACAAGGAAACCAGACAAAAATATAAAAAAAACGGAATGAAAGAGTGAACTGCCTCCTGGTTTTGACTCCAGTTCAGTCGGGACTGGTAACATGATGTCCAGGGGGTCAGCAGGAAGGGGTCAGAGGGTCAGCAGCAGAAGGCTGCGATTAAGGATCTCTCAATAAAACGGGAGCTAATATTCCAGACTGTTTCCCTCGGCCCGACTTCGCTGGAGTGCAGAGGGAATTCCAGCAGCAAGCAGCGCAGGGGCAAACAGCTTGGCTCCTGAAATTACTTTCTGTAATGGTTCGGAAAAGTGGAAGCGCACTTTAATTGGACCAATCAAAAGGAAACAAAGCGGCCAATCTTCAGAGGCAAAGCAGAAGCCAATTCGAATTGGTTCATTTCCTCCTGCCAGATCCATCGGACATTTAAGGCCCATACTCAGTACATCAGCGCAGTTGATTATGAAAATATCAAATAGCTGCTGTGAGAGCTTTGCTGCATTAATAAGCCCAATGAAAATCAATTTTCTTTCTTTTACGCTCTTATATTATCGCTTTGTGAAAGATTGGAAACGTGAAACTCGATATAGTGATTAGCTGATTACAGTGATACGTCTAGTATTGAGTTTCATCTTTAAAGTTCTTTCGGAGAATAAAATCAGCTCATGCGGAATTATTCCTGTGTTTCCTTTCATTTGCTTCAAAGGTCACAGAATGTTGACAGTTATTTAAGCGTCAGGAGGGGAGGAAAAACAGTCCCGAATGAGAGTGTTGTGTGTGTGTGGGGGGGGGTGTGGGGGGGGAAGAAAGGCAGCAGACTAAGAAAAGGCCACCTATTCCCAAAGCAGCCCCCAGCTCAACCACCAGCCACCATGAAGCTGTTCCAGCTGCCCTCAGCTCTTCAGCACCAGTGGACCTGCCCACAACCATTTTGTCCACCATGGTGGCGTCTCACACTCTCAGTTTGCCAACACGCTTCCTCCCAAAAGCTGTGAAAAACATAAATCGATGTAAATGTGATCGACTGTCGCAAAATATTACAGCTGCTGGAGCCAAAGATCCCAAAGACTCCCTCTTCATGGCCAATAACATAGAATATGAACAGCTGACAGTCATTTTATCCCCTGGTAGTATATGTATGCACTCTGTCAGTCAGTCAGTCAGTCACGGTCAGTCAGTCAGGCAGTCGTCAGTCAGTCAGGGAATTTTGAATGAATTGTTCAATATTTTTATCTCTTTTTGACATTTTGACATTTCACCAGGCAAAATATAAAAGATGAGAGTAGGGGAACATCCAGATAAATGACCATTTAATATAAAATAAATAGAAATAAAATAAAAAATAAAATAATTTTGGATGCAGAATCTGTGATTTGAGGCGCATTTTCTTATGGGACAATGAAAATGAATCACTCTTAAAAGGGTCATAAAAGGGTTGCTAATAAGTTCCATTCCTGACAATAATGAAGACAACTACCACTGAAACCGGATTGTTGTTCCTGAACTGGGTTCTTTCCATAAACTCCCAGCTTCAGATTAACTTTGAAGCTGCCAGATTCTCCGTCTGTTACTTCACAGGCCCAAGCGAGCACCTTGGATTTGATTTCACAGAGAGGTGGTTAAACATGCCGGTCTTTTCCCACGGTCTCTGTTGTTCGTGACACGCTCAGCTGAGACGGAGCGGCTCTAAAGTGTCAGTCCGAGGATGTGGGCAGTGCAGGTCAGCTTTCACACACACAAACTTGGGCTTCTCCAGTTTCGGCCTCACAATATGGGTGGATGTTACTGCCAGTGTCCCTTGCAGGGAGCCGGATTAAAACGTGGCAGTCGGAGCCGAACTTGATTCCTTGAGGGAAGGAAGTGAAGCTGCTGGGATTCAGAACAAAACTGGGAAAATATAGAGAATCAACATCCTCTTTGCTCATGAAAGCATTGGAGGTTTCTGTCGTCAGTGATGGGAATTTCACACAAAACAGTAGGTGGCACAAAAGCGTGACAGGTGCACATTGAAGAAGTTTGTTGTTAAATGAACAATAAAATTTAAAAGTCTCTTTGATTAAAAAGTTTCTCCTAAACTCACAGCTGCACACATGGTGCAGTAATAACCTGCATCATGTTAAAATCCATCCTGAATCATCACTCGCAGTAGAATTAGCTTATGATTACTTCATTTAGATTTGCTTGGTCCCTTCCTGCAGCCGGCCACCAGAGGGAGAATGAGGCGCTGTGTTTGAAAGCGTTTTGTTGGGAACATACGAATCATTTTTACAAAGCTTACAAGTTGGGTTTAAGTGGAAGCTTTTGTTAATAGTTTTGCTAACTGTTAGCTTGGTCGCGATGCCGCCATCACACATCCTGGATTGATCTGTCGTTAACTTGGTTCTGTAGCCAACCTGCTCCATCAAAGCATCTATCTGCTGAGTCAGAACCTCTTACAAACTGTTGTGTCCCACTAAACTCTTTCCGAACGTGTTTGGTCATTATGTGAAGCGGATGTGATAGAGTGAATGTGCTCTCCCTCCCTCCCTCCCTCCCTCCCTTCCGCTCCCTCCTCCCTCCCTCCCTCTCTCTCTCTCTCTCTCTCAGGGCTTATTATTCTAAAACATCTTTCCTTTGTCTGCTGAAATTATCCGCAGCTTTTAGAGCTGATGAACCCCGGGAGGAAACTGTTATTAACTCCACCTCGTGTGATGGCACCAGTGATTCCAGGGCAGGTCACTGCAGCTGCCGGGCCACCAAGGGGTTTTCATGCTCAGCCGGGGGTTCGAGGAGGTGAATGAGGCCCCTGCCAGCCCGCCCTCCCTCCCGCCCATCATCCTCCCCCTACTCTAACTCTTTCTTACCCGCAGCACCCATCAAGCCCGAAGGCCACCCTGTTGTCACAGACTAAATCAATGTTCCCGCCCCGGTCTGAAGTCCCCCCTCACCACTTGCCTATCATGAAATGTCCAACACTGAGCCCCCCCATCCTGGTCTTTATTATTTTAATTAATCAGGAACACTGCACCTGTCTGTCAGTGCTGCGGGTCGCCCTTTCACGCAAAAAAGGAGAAGTAATTAAAGTGGCTGGCAAGGCATGCTGGGGGTTTGGTTTGGGGCAGCGATGGTGGTGCGAGTCTGACAAGATGAATTGGATCCAGATGCCAAAGCTTTCATTAAATCCTCCCCCCTCCCTCCCTCCGTCTCCTCACCTGAAGCCCTCGCTCGCAGTGGTCAGGTAGGGAAGGAGTTAATGAAGCCGCGGCTGCGTTGCCTCTAATTGTGCGGATGAATAAACGATTGCTGGAGGACAGCGCGAGTGCTGGTGTGACGGAGGCCCGTGTAATTGTATTCTCACCAATAACTGATATCTCCCAGATACCAGATCAGCTTAATAAGGTCTAATAATTATGTATTAGACAAAATATTCTGTTATAATGGCTAAAATCTTTACACTGAGCTTGCTAACCCTACCAGAAATGTGCTTCTGGAGACGTATGAAGCACGTCTGGTTGCCACCTTTTCTGACGTTGCGGATCAGCTCTCTCGTGTCCTCCGGACCCGCAGAACTCGGGTCGTTGCTGTGGGAACCAGGAGGGGTCACCGGTGTCAAGAGCACCCCACACAGACACACGGCACGTTAGAGATGCTGGGCCAGAACTGGTGAAGATCAGCTACGGCGTCATTTCCACATCCCACGTCAGCCAGAACGGAGATGCAGCAGGTTCTGACCAGGAAAGTCCAGGAAAGTGTCCAGACTGAAATCTGAGCCTGCAGCAGACGGTCACATATCTCCGCTGGTGTAATGACTTTGTGTTTCAATAACCTCCAGCGTGTGAGCACCTCCAGGTTGAGGAAACACCTCTGTCATGTGTATTAACGCCACCTTTTGAGGGCAGCTGGGCGTCGATAAACTCTGGCGCTGGTGGAGCGACAGCAGGCGGGAATGGACCATCAGAGCATCTGGAGGGGTTCTGCGGGGATGCATAACATGGCGGGGGCTGCGGGAGTCTTGGCGTCTAAGTGGGGACTTGGGGTCTTCCACAGGATCCTGGGTAATGATCTACATTATGAAGCATCAGAGCACTTTATGAGAGTCCCTGAAGGGGTAGCGGTGATAGCGGAGATGTTCTCCTTCTCCTTCAAAATGAGACGTGACGCCACGTAACCTGCAGAGCGAGGGCCCGGCTTAAGCTGTCCATTTGGAGCCGTTAACCCCCCCCCTTTTCAGTGTCATCTTCACTGAAACAGGAGCAAAGTGCTTTAAAAGGGGAAATGGGAATAGAACCAGGAGGTGGGCGGAGAGAGTTTGAGGGAAATGTGATTATGATCAGAAATATGCGATGAAACCAAGAGTGTTTAATGCACAAATGTACAAAAAGTGATATTTTATTACAGCTTGAAGGCTTTCAAAAATTACTGGAAAAGGCAGGAAAATGTGTCTGAGATGGAGACTCTGAAATGCCTGTTTAACAGGACATAATCGGTTTAACCCTGATGTGTCCTGTCCTTTTCACGCCGAGATCTGTTTCTCTGACCCCTGATTTGATTAAGTAAAACTTCATTTTGGGGTGAAAAACCACTTTGTTGCTATTACAGCTGCATTTGGAAAATGGACGAGGGCGAGAAAAAAAAACTGGCTGCACAAGATGTCATGTTTTCGATGTTGTTCTCAGCTGGTGTGTGTGTAGTGTGTGTGTGTGTGTGTGTGTGTGTGTGTGTGTGTGTGCGCGTGAAAAAGGGCAGTCGCTCATTCCCATAATGCTGCAATAAGAGATAAAAATGTTTAGGATCAGTGTAAAGAACATTTCCTGATTTCATTTGACTCATGAATGTATCATTTTCCCATTAAATTCCAGGTTAAATGCTTTTTCTTTCTCCCGCACTCTTCATCATTTATGGAATCCCAAGATTAAATATTTTTTTGTTCACTTACAATAACGTGAACTATTACAATAATTCTGGCCACTGTAATTAAAGTAAAGCCTCAAAATGTTGGCAAGAATTTTGAATGGAAGATCTGACACAAGCATTTAGTTTGTCAAAGAAAAGACTGCATAAAAAAGGATTTACATTTTAAAAGTCTCTTTTCTTTTGCTTTTTTATTGGATTTAAAACAAACAACATTTTTTAAAAATGAAATTTTTGTACATTTATCATATTTACTTCCTTGGGTGCACGTAAACATGCTGAGATTTTTTTTCTTTTTCAGGGACTAAAACCTTGAATCGGAGTTCTGGGGCTTTTAAATCCCGACAAAGGATTTTCTTTAAAAAAAAAAAAAAAAGAGATTCCCGCTGTGGATTAAGTTAAAACTAAGTTAAAAGGCTTTTCTCAGAGGCCTTCCCTCACTATACAACATGTCAGAGGACGTATAATCAGATTGAATTCTCCAAAAGCTCCTCGCTCAGTGATGAACATCGCTTTCACTCCAAAATGGATCCACGTCATTTCACTCAGAAACCCTTCGCACCCCTGGTCCATCTGACAAATCTCCATCTCCTCTTTCCTCTTTGTAGCTCTAATAGGTAACATAATCCCATATTAATGGCGCCGGTGGCGATGTGGCGCGAGTAGCCGAGCAAACGGGTGACTACAGATCAGCGGGGTGAGGCGGGCAGATCATTAACCATAATTACCTCCAGCTAATCCACTTCCAGGCAGTACAAAATAAACAGCCAGGCCCATTAGAGGAGCTGACTGTCAGGCTGCAAGTGGCCTGTGGCTCCTTTGGCAATGATCTGAAGCCACATGGGGATAAGAGAAGAGCAGGAGGGGGGGGGACTACATGAGTGATGGCGAGGAGAGCCCCCTTCCACCTGACTGGGGGTTATAACGTTGAAGGTGGCGGTGTTACGGCGGTGGTGGCTACATCCTGGCGGCACTGGTGCTTTTGTTTTGTTCCACAGCCCCCCCCCCCCCCCCCCCCCCCCCCCACCCCCCCCACCCACTGCTTCCCTTTCATGTACCCAGATGGCGTTCATTTTGACCTGCTCTTCGTACGTCCCCGCCTCCGCATTTCAGCGTGTCCATTCAACGCCTGCAGGCGTTTCTCCTGCAGACACACACACACACACACACACACACACACACACCCGCTGCGTTCGCCCGACCCGTCGTGTCACGATTAGGCCGTTTCTGGCCTTTGATGATTTATTTGTGTTGCCTTCATTGTGCCCTCTGAACGTCGGAGGTTGGCCTCTGCGGCAGATATTCAATGAGCTCGTCAACAGTTGCTCGGGCCCAATTGTGGACACTTTAGATGCTTTAATTAATCAATAATTAATAAATACAGAATATAAATATTTCAAATGACCAAATAATACTCCACCAGCATTCATCATCTGAAGAGATTTAGTGTAAATATAATAACCAATGTCGTTTTTATCGGACATTATGACCTCGTTCGCTTCAAATATAATGTTCATAACACGACGCAGGACTGATGGGATCCGATTTGCTGTCAAGACAAAAATACAGTCTGAGGACGCCAACAAAGATATGTAACAGGGGTGTGACTACTAACAAGGAGAGCCGAGTAGATCCCAACAGAGGTGTTAATGTCCAACCAAAGAGCAGAAGAAGGAGAAGACACCATCAGAGCAGCCAACAAAGAGGGTCTGGAGCCAAAGACCTTGAGCAGAACTCAAGTTCAGCCGACCCAGAGGAGGGATCCTGTTTCAGACACCAGCCAGTGTTTATTCTGCTGGTAGATCTTTGTTAAAGCTGGACTCAGGTGGTCCCAGAGTCTATCCTCAGTGAGTCCACGATCATTGCAGACAGAACATTCTGACACAGGAAAATTAGCATAATCTTCACCAGAAACAGACACTGGAGGAAAACTTTATATATTGTGTATAATCTTTCCTGAACGAGAGCAAATCTAACGGCGCGCTGCAGAGCAGTTGCTCTGGAAACCATCCAAGACCATTTGTCTTCACTCCTGGCTCGGGTTCAGGTGCTTATTGCAGTTTTCCCTCACACTCTTCACATCGTGCACCTGATGAAATGGCGGCACTCGTCCAAGTCGCAGCTTTGAGGCAGAAAAATGGGGGCGGCGCCATCTGCGCGTGGCTTTGATCTCTCCGAACCCGCTTTCAGCGCCGGGCCCCGGCGGCAGAACCACACGCTTCCGCTTCCACTGCTGCCGCTGCTGTGTTTGATACCAGCTTATCCTGTTTGTTCCTGTTTGTGGACACGAGCCGACCGGCTTTCAAAAGGACACCAAGTGTCAAAGCGATAGAAGCCTCGCCACATTAGCAGCGGAGGGCGAGCAACTCGTAAAAACCAGGGAGCGATGGAAATTTAATTTCCTCACAATTAGAACCTCTCCCTCATAATGAGATCTGAAAGGGGATTCTTCAGGCGTTGTTCATTATTTTCTCTGAAATCGCAGGCTTTTGACACAGGAAATTCAATTCATCAGGCGCTGAGTAGACTTCATTTCGAATCTACGGGATGTGACAACAGCTCTGCCAAAGGCTTTTTAATTCAGCGGGAGCTTGGGTCTGACAGTGGGGGGAAAGAGGGAAGGAAAAAGAAGAAAAATGGGCTAAAACAGATCCAGGAGAGAAAACACAGCAGAGTGATCACAATCGTTCACCAAAGCCTTGTTTTATCTGAAAAATCCAATTTTAAAGTCAAAATTAAGGTGAGACAAATCATACAAGGTCGCCCCTGTTTGCATTACAATCAGATTTAGGCGTTTTTACACGTTGAGGTGTGTTTTTTGGCACCGCTTCCACAGATAGAAGAGCCAAAAGTCCCCTGGCCAAAGAATGTTGACAGTGCTTTGGGATTAATGATGCTTTTCAGTAATATATCAAACCAAAGGAATCCAATTTTGCCGTGATATTGATATTTATCAGCCTTTTTTTATGTTATAGCTAATGGTTGGATCAGCAACACAAGATATTTTTGGCCTGAACACTTTCACAGCTTCTGTGCAATAATAAAATATCATTTGTGAGCCTCTTTTGAAGGAATGAAAGCAGTTTATACGGCAGCTTAAGAAACTGGAAGGGAGTCCAGCCAACTTAGTCATTATTCCCTGCTAATAAATCAGCTGACCGGAGGAGAGGAGACAGATAAACGGCCAATAAGTGGTCGGGTTCACTTGACTTGAGCTGCAGACAACAGCGATAGGGTTTCACCAACAGGTGCATTTGACTCCGATTTCCAAAGTTTCTCTTTTATTTGGTCCAGCACCTGCTCTTATTGTTGCAAACTTTTTTACCCCCCCTTCCCCCCCCCCAGACAGAGTGATATGGTTTCCAGCAGGGCAACGCTAAAAGCCACCCAACCCAACACAAACCGGGAAACATTAACTGGCCGCTCCGCCTACTAATGGATCGGACCCATTTCATCAGCAATCTGACATTTAATGAATATATTTTATCTTCCCGTGCCGGTTATCGGAACGTCCTCCCCGTTCCGAGAAATCGCCACCCTGGGACTCTTTGAAACGGAGCTTTTTTCCCCTCGACTGGCACCTGTACGCCAATCACGCTCGCTGAAACTGGCCCTGCAATCCTCCTTGTTTTTTCCCTTCCCTCTCAGTCTTCAATATGGTTGGCAGATTAATAATTCATGGCCAGTTATTAGGGCCAGTTCAATAGAAGATCTGCTGATGGAGGGTCGGTGCTCTGCGAGCGTGCCCGGAGGGATGCTGCGTGTTGTTGTGTCAGCCCCCATCTGCCAGAATGCAATAAGGCAAACAATGGAGGCCTTGATTTCCACCAGCAGGCCCATAATCTTTAAATGGCTATTAGCTGAAGAGTGCAACCAGTCAATAACCGACAAAATCCTTTTAAAAGCCTCTCTCTCTCTCTCTCTCCTTCCCTCTCTCTCTTTCTCTCTCTTCCTCCATTGCTTGTCTTTTCTGCTTCTTGTTTTTTTCCTGCTGAAACTGGGAGACAGTTTCCTTCAAGGACAACGAAATGACAAGAATTTCATAATAACCCTACCGGGACGAGACGTGATCAATGGTCCACCGGAGGTGGACGCCAACGTTCCTGCCCTTTCAGGAGCCCCCCCCTCCATTAAACCCCACGCGGAGGTTGCGTGTGATATTGCCTCATATGTTGCCTTTGAGGTTCTCGGCAGAAATAAAGGGAGACGGAACCCTGTCCGCTCTAACGTCGTTACGCTCGTCAGGAGATACCGTGAGACAGCGTCCTGAGATAAGGCAGTTGTCTCCTGGTGACATCACATGGTGATCTTCTTTTCCCATCAATCACTGAGGATGCGACTTGAAAGGGATTGAATTACTGTTTACAAGGATGAGATTAAATTGTTTTTAATATACAATGTTATGAAAGCAATAACCTTTTTGATGGCCGCAATCATATCCTAATAAAACCGATATTCATTAGTGTCAGGGAATATTCCCTGCTTCCAATCTCCGTGAACTAATACGCTACCTGAATCAACGCGGCTTGTACACAAATACATCCTGTTGTCCTTCGTGGCTGACAAGGTAAAGAGCTGCTCGCTCGTCTGCACTGACACGCCAGTTAGCGTGAACTCTTCCACACGGCGACAGCAGGTTTTATGTTGTCGGACCCAGAACAAGGTCAGTCAGAACCAAGTGCAAGTATTACGCTACGCCAACGCTAGTCACGTCAAGGTGTCTGCACACATCCACATCCACCACATCCTCAGCCTTCACACCACCACACACATATTTGAGGTTGCTCTTCCATGACTACAGTGAAGCATTTAACACCACGGCGCCCTCGAAGCTCATCGTGAAAGCCCTGACTTTCAGGCAGTCCATACGGCACTAACAACACCGGCGTCCCTCAGGGCTGTGTTCTCAGCCCGCCCTTCTACTCATTCATTCAAACGTTACTGTGTGGCCACGCACACCTCTGTCACCTTCATCATCTATCAGGTCCCTCACATAAGTCAGGACCTGACTCGGACGCATCAGACCCACATCACCACTGAAACAGCTACACAGCGGCTCTTCTTCCCCCACAGACTGAGGAGACATGGACTCCAGATCCACTATTGAGAGTGTCCTAACTGGCTGCATCACCACCTGGTACAACAGCTGTTGCAGCCTCAACAGATCTCCACAGTGTCCAAAGAACCTCGTAGCCGGAGATCGCTGCTGTGAATTTTGCACATATGAAAATAGCATTTTCTTTGAAGTGACACCAAAATGAGGTTTTTTTTTTAATCACATCTTCACAAATGCTCCTCCTACACCATGACTTGCAGATTACTGAAACTGTAATTTGACGTCATCGCTATAAATATTCTTCCTAGATAATTGCAAAAGAGTAGAAAGAAATTGGACAAGTTATGAACTCAAACAAGCAAAATACTGACCTTAGCATGTCGCTAACAAGCTAGCTCGCACTGCAAGAGTGAGTGAGTCTGAAGCAGCGCCTCAAACGCAGCGGCACACAGGTTGCCACATTGTCGTGCATCAACGCCGGTGTTTTGAAGCCAGGCTGACCCCTGTGTTGCACAATCACGCCATCACAACTGGCCAGGTCAAAGGTCAACGCTAATGGATGGCAGCGCAAGGGAGGCAACTTTGAGTGTTTTACTCTGCCTGCAGTTTAACACAGCGAAAATGTCTGTGTAAAAGTGGTTTGTTCTAACATTAAAAGCACTGAAAACTTTTTGATTTGTACCGTGAATATTTTTTCCATATTTTACTATCTTCAAATCTAAACTGCTGTGATAAAAAAAATCGAGTGTAAACAGAGACAATATATCAATGTTGCTATCTAGGCTGCTGACAGATGACTTGTTTTGAGAATCCTGTAATAAATTCTCACAGTCTTTCGGGTTTGGGCCGGGGCCAAAGCGCCCACGCAGGAAACACGCCATATTGCGGGCTCGGTTCTACATAGGAAACACCTCCACTTGTGCCCCAACCTCCTCCATCTTTATTGTGTCTCCTCAGTTCTCTTGCTCTCCTCAATTAATCTTTCATTACTTTCTCTTCCTCTTTCTGTCTGCATCCCTTCCTTTTGGTTTATCCCCCCCCCCCCGTCCGCCGTGCCCTCCCAGCCTCTGCTCTCCTCTCCATCGTTCAGCATCCACCCGACAGAGTCATCCATCTTCATTGGGCAGACACATGTGCTGTTTTGACAGTAAGGGCTCTGACGAGTGAGAGGAAGGAAAGTAGCGACCCCGTGACGGCTAAGACACATTATCGGAGGGAAAACACATCCGACACCATTATTGCAAGCCCATCCAACTGCAACAACAGTTGGAGTATTAACGCACGTCATGCCTGGATCAATGATCCTCCCTCACCAGAGAGCTGCTCCAAAAACCGGATCGCTTCGTTACAAAGCAACACTACGTTTTCAAGATATTTTATTTCAACATTTCTAACGTGACGTTACATCCGTCTGCCCCTAAATGTGCTGTAGTTAGGAGGGGATTTACAGCCACTTCCTGTTTTCATACACGTAAAAGTCATTTTAAAATGGAGAGTTGCCACCCTAGATATCAAAGCTAATATCCGAGCTAAAGTAGCTAAAGCTAAGCTAAAGCCACGCGTTGATAGGTATCAATCCTCCAGGCAGAGGGTTTTAAACGTACCAAAGTAAAAGCACAGACTGTCTCATTGCCTCTGTCAGGCATCATAGCGGCAACCATCGCTCTTTTATTTGAAGACGTGAATTAATACTTCAGTGTCGGGGACGTTCACCACGTTATCGTCTTTTAGCGAAAGACAGTTTGATTGATAAGGGCCAGTCGGTCTGATGTGGGACGGGTAGAGAGGCGAGCGGGGCCGATTCACTTGTAATTGCTGTCAGAGGTGATCTTCCTCTGTGTCCTGCCATTTGGAAACGGTATTGCTTTGACCCAAAGATGACAGTTCAATTAAGTCCGACGTGCTCGGGCTGAGACGATGTGGCAGGGTCGCCCGTGACGGCCGCCGTAAGCGCTTTAATGACATCGCTGTCATTCAAACCGCCGCTTTGTTTGCCATTAAAGAGAAAAAAAAACATCAAAAGTGAAAAAAGAAAGAAGTTTTGACTCTTATCAAGCAAAATGAATCGTACATGCTGGCTTTGAAACCTTGGTTTATCTGAGTTTCAGGTATTATACCCACAGATGTGCACGTCTGAGCCCTTTTGTTTGAACTGCTTCGACTTCATTCTGCAGTTCAGCAGACGTGCAGCTGCGTTTTCTGAATCCGTAATCCATTTTTGCTTTGATTTTGATTCATTTTCTCTTTAGCATGACCGTCTTTTATGGGACAGAGCTTGCTTAGGTGTGTAATCCATCACAGTGAGCATCAAGTCAGTTCTAATCCTTTGTCAAAGTCACATTATCAGTATGAGGTAATGCAGTGCAGATGTTTCAAATCAAATCATTCGCCTCTTAAACCGCATTACCCCGCAATGATAATGCAACGAGATTAATGCAAACTTGATGTTCACTGTGATGGATAATGCGGCAGCACCGAGGCAAGTTTGAAAAGTCAACTGAGAGATTTTTGATATACTGCTCACGCAGAAATCAAAGGGAGTCAATGGGTGCTGGACAAGCAGCACGGTTGCTGTTTACAATGAAAAGCTTTTCTAAACAAGACAAACCAGCCAGACGTCTTCCCCATTTACATGCACGCACCTTTAAATCCAGCCAAGTCAGCCCTGTGGTTTTCTTTTGTATTAATTTAATTTAGTGATTTCTTCAGGAATAGCCCTGGACCCTGGGAAGCAGAGTGGCGTCATGGTGAAGTTAAGGTTCGATTCCTCAAATGTGTATGAATGAAATAATGGCGGTGGTGACCCGTCCCCCCGCTCACCTGGTCACCACCCAGGCACTACCCTGGTCACTAACCAGCACACTCCATAATCCCAAAGACAAGAAGGCGACATTTACTGATCAGCATTTACCAGAAAAAAGCCTGAAGACCACCATCTACAAGCCACGGATGCTTTGGGTTGCTTAGAAATGCATTCATGTTGCCTGGAGGCAGCTGGAGCTTTACTTCCTTTCCCAGTAGGCATTTACATCTGATAACAACAAGTTATGCTGCACAACTACATGTTGGATCACAGGAGTAATTCAGCCAGTTTGAAGCTGACACACATTTAATCATGAAATATTTGAGCACACATCCACTGAGGTGTCAACGTGGATCACATGGTTTTGTTGAGGTTATAAACCCAGAATTTGAACAGTTTTTTTTTTTTTGGATTTAGTGGCATTGAAGTCATTATTGAACAACTATTAGATAGAAAAAAACAATAGCTGTAACAGCGAGTGACAGGGAAGCAAAGAAGTAAAGGATCTTTATCTTGGACGATTGTGATTGATAAAATATTCATCTGCAGGCCATGTAAAGCTGAATAATGACCTCTAAGAATGCTGTGAATGCCTCATCACTCTGCATTTTCACAGACGCAACGCTGCTGCTCTTCCTGATAATGAATCTCCTGGCTGCTGGTGGCGCGTGGCCTCGCAGCATTTCATCGTTTCGCTAAATGCTTCGCTGACATTCCAATCGCAGTAAAAAGTAATCCGCCTCTGATTTACAAGCGAAATGATCCTCTGTGATTTTATTCCTGCGTAATGTTTTTAAAGTTGTCACATAAATCAAGTCAAACCAGGAGGAGGAAGAGGGGATTGTCTGCCTCCTCCCCGGTGGATTAGCTCATCCTCCCCTTGCAGACGATTCCCGCCCTGGCGCTCAAACATCCCGTCTGGAGGCGCTCGCAGCAGGGCCAGCTCTCGCTACATGCTTCCTCTTGACGACCCTCTGAGGTGCATTTGCTGTCAGTGTGAACAGCTTGTTTTCCATTTCTTCCTCTGATTTCCTGTCCTGCTTCTTCTCCTTTCACGCTTCCTGTTCCTCCTTTAGTCTGAAGCGCTGTCACGTTATTGGATGCGGGTTTGAGAGCGGCGGCGCGGGCGGCGGCGGCTTCAGATTGATGGCCGCCAAGGAGCACGCCTGTGACACACACAAGGCTGCGAAGAAGCACAGAAAGAGCTCCTCTCTACCCCCATCCATCATCCCTGAACCCTAATCACCCAGTGATGGAGAATGCACAGGACGGAGGAGGAAAGAGTCCTGGATGACAGACGCGAGTGTGCGTTGCACAACAAAAGCAATTGTGTTGTCCACTGTGAGCAACTTTCCCTTCATCCTTCAAGAGGAGCTTCATACTGTTAAGCTCTCCTCTCACGGGACTAAAGTCATCACAACATCTGAATTAGTGTCTTTTAATAACAAAGAATTCCAGGAATTCAGCTGCGAATTCCACAAGCGGCTTCAATTATCCACAAAAAGGTTTCAGGAGGTGCTTTAAAGATAATGTGCATGCATATGTTGAACATGCATCATCATTTCAGGGTGGAAATACTGGATTGCTCTGATGTAATTTCAGGAAACCCTCTATTAGAGGAGCCAATTTGTTCCCAATAATGGGATGAAATGACTCAAGTGTTCCTCTGATCTGTTTGCTGGGGCCTCCGAGCGCTTCAGCTTCCAAGGACAGAACCAGGACAGAACAACTGAGAGAAAAGTGCACATTCCTGTTGTGACAATTCAACATGTTTGACTCCATTTACTTGACTAGACTGATCGTTTGGACGCTGAGAGGAAAAGCTCACAACTGTAAAACTCCCCGCTCTGATAACAGTGATGAACGTGAAACCGCTGAGCCCTTCCGTGGAAAGGCCCTCAGCAGGTCCCTGGCACCAGACCAAGCCCTGAAAAAGAGCTGAGCTCTTGGAAAAGACTCCACAAATCATCTCTGTCAAAACAACCACTTACAGGAACATGTCGGCAAAGACCATTTCCAGAGAGATCGTGCACATGGGATGCACATAAAAGCGTCGCTCCGGGTTTTAAACAATTATTGCGTCAAAGCTAAGTCACATTTCCAAAACATCTGGAAGGAGGAGAGGGCTGAAACGATGCACACTGCCCTGAAGATCACCTGGCAACAGAACTTTTTTTTTTTTTTTTTTACTGCAGGACATCAATCAAATCCAGGTCTCTTCCCACGTACCACCTTTATTTTGTTATTTGTCACCAAAGTGATTAATAGTCACTTAGCGCATTATTGCCCCACATGCCGCTGCAATTACACAATACTCAGCTTCCCAGCTGTCAGCGATCCAGGCGGGGAGGAGGATTCTGCAGGGTCACAGGCAGGCGAACAAGCACAGGTTTGTCTGCTCGCAGAGGGGATTTGTCAGTCTCAAATCTTTAAACCGCACGCTCACAGAAGACACCTGACAGTGATGAACAACACGCAGGAGCAGTGAAATCTCATTTTAATTGATGGATCTTCTGTCCGTTTGCAAAGCAAATGTCAA
The DNA here is from genome assembly GCF_901000725.2 of Takifugu rubripes. Taxonomy (NCBI): domain Eukaryota; kingdom Metazoa; phylum Chordata; class Actinopteri; order Tetraodontiformes; family Tetraodontidae; genus Takifugu; species Takifugu rubripes. The sequence goes on along the minus strand of NC_042298.1, from coordinate 14,335,871 downwards.
CCGAAGGATGAAAAATGTAGCCGAACCTTTCAGGGCATCCATCACAATCCACCAGCAGCCTGTTATTTTTAATATTTACAGCTGCTGACTGCGATGGAAGAGTCACGCTTTCACCTGGTGACCTTTATGTCACGTGAAAGTTATGGATTTCCAGTTTGCTGAAAATAAAAAGCACTTTTTTTTTGCTTCTACAAAGAGTAGAAAATGGATCACGTGACCTCGTTTAGCCCAGTCATTAATATTAAAGTACCGAGGATGGTATTCCAGGTAGGACAGTGCATCATCTGTCAATGTCAGCTGGAGGATTTTGCAGGAGATCGACCCATTAAGAGCCCAGACTAAGTGTTTGCTCTTTTGGAAAATTATATGATGGCTATTTGTTTTACTGTCTCGTACAGTCAAGATGCAATTGACTCTAATCGTAAGAGGCAAAAGCTTTATTTTCCAAGGTTACAACCATCCATCAGCATCCTTTGTTAATGCGATGACCTGCAGAAGCAGCTCTTTGTCAAAACCCCATAAAATTTTCAGTAGCTTTGGTGCAAAACCTAAATGTGCTGACTCAGATATCTGGCATGAGCTCCGAACACGACACGACAAAGATGCATCAAGACTTATCAGCATCTGGGCACCCCTGCTCAATTGTTTGATTATTTGTCTCCAAAAGTGCTGGGAAAAGATCAGTGTTGGCATTTTGAGGACTTACTGGTTTTTTAGCCAGATATGAACCAAAGGTTTGCAGTACCACTGAGAATCCAGGGGGCAGTGTGGCGCAGCGAAACCAACAGCCCAAAAAGATCCAAACCTGCAATTTTAGACACTTTTAAGCTGCCGTTTATGTAAACTGATACATATGCAGGATTAAAAAGACCATCTGTGAGAGAATAGTGGTGCCCTCTGCTTGATGTGTTGCCAACATTGAAGTGTTTGTTTTAGATCGGAACCAGTTTTTCTTCTAATTCCTGTGTTGCTTCCTGTCATTTTGTGCAAGACAGTCTGTTTATTTCTCCAGCTGTCAGTGGTCCTTCAGCAGCAGGAGAGAGCGTCACCTCAGGCCAAAAAGCTCTTCCGCATCGGAAACCGTGAAAACAGAGATCGCTAGAACGTGGAAAGGCCCTTGTAAGATTTCTGGTTCCTCCTTCTGTCCACCCTCTCTGCTGCCGCCGCCTATTAAAGCGCCGATGCTGTTCGCTTTATCATTCTTATGACCCTCATCTTCAGTTTCGGTGCTCGCCTTTCCTCCCCCTCCCGCTCTAATTCATCACCCTTTATAGAGACTAATAGGCTGGAGGTGACACCCGGGAGAGGCCACGGTGACTCCTGGCTGCTCAGACCCACTCAGACTGAAGCGTTTTCATTTACCTTGAAGACACTGTGGTATTCATTTGTTGCAATAGCACCAGATTCCCTCCCGGCTGAGAGCGCCAGGCTCCGCTCAAATCTTTAAGAGGCCTCTTAAACTGAGACGTACAACTGGAGCTTGATATGGGAGTGCTGCTATGAAAATGTTTCCCATGTGGTTGACTTTTAGTGCTTGTTGTACTTGTTTGATATTAAACAGCATACAAACTGAGTATAAAAAGAGCTGCCACGAGATAAAAAACACAGGGCGGGCCTGTAATGGACCAATGTGTCCAAAGCTAAAACAGACAAAACACCAATGGATCAAAATTAGATCCTGAAGAGTCTCTCATGGCACAAATCAAACTGGGCCAAAGGCCAAAAGGAGGATTATTCACCACAGTTTTTAATTCTAATATGGCTCATTTAGGGTTCTGCTTGTTCCTTCCTGCTGATGACCGGTCAGGTAAAGGAAGAGGAAAAGAGAGGATAACAGAAGTGGGAGAGACAGAATGAGCAACGGAACAGACACATTTCAAGTTTACTCACATGCACGGCACATAAAGAGCTGTTGATCAACAGTAAACTCAACCTGCAGAGACATAAAATACACGATACTCTGACAAAAGCGACGGAAAGACTGGTGCCGTATTACATTTCCAAAAATAATATCTGTTTAATCCACAGCCAGACTATTAGCCAGGAGAGCTGAGTTATCGATCTCAACATCTAAATAAATGAGAAATTATTAGGTGAATTAACAAGGCAATGATAACCTCATTTAGCCGTCCCAATTTTAATATTTTTTCGACACCGTGGGAAGAAGATGCTAAATTACTCCACTCGGAAGCCGCTCCTTCGTTAATAGCATTTCCAATAAGGTTTGATTAGGCGGGACGCACTTCCTTCAGGGAGGAAAATATTAGGTTGAGAAATGCATTTATTTTTTAAATGAATAACGAGGGATGTTTTTCCAACGTGGAAGGGGATTTTTGTCACTACTGAGACACAGTTTCTAAATGCTAGAAACCTTATTGACTTCCAAACAAGCATGTTTCCAGCCTCCATGGGTAAATAAATCTGCAGTATTTACCTTGACAACAGAGCACATAACTTCCTTTTTCATGATATTAAATCAATCCTTGCACATAATCTGATGCATTCTGGGTCGCACCAAACTTTATTAGTTGATAAGTGGACAGTGAGAATGGGCTGATAACCTCTGGAATATTTCATAAATCCACTCAAAGAACACCCTAAATTTTCTTCTGTTGTGTACTCAACACCGCCCCCACAATTTTCTAGCGGTACTACAAGTACTGATTCATGTTCAGCTTTGAAACAGCATAAAGGAACATAGACACCATGAAGAGAATCTGATGTGGAGCAGAAAGGAGTCCTTATCTCTGGGTTGTGTCTTTTAATTTCTCAGGACCTGGACTCACTGCTGCTGTTATGAAATCTTTTGAAGCTTTTTTGTTGGGTTTGCTTCCTCACAAAAACATGGATGCAACCTGTGGCCCCTGTGAAAGTGGTCAGGTCTCAAATCTCATGCCGATGATCTCTGAGCCAAAGGTCCCATCTGCTCCGCCATGCTGACCTGTTCTCCCAGGAGAGCGCTTAAACAGACTGTCCAGAAATCACCCAAAACTCTCTTTGTGGAAATGAGAAAGATGTTGGTGAATAGGACTGGTTTAATGAGCCAGAATATTCTCAAATCAACTTTGATTTGTGGGATTTTCTTCTTGTTGAATGGTTTGCTCTACAAATGTTATGTTAATAGAGGTGGCATCCAAAACCAACAACACACCGTCACTGCTTTCATGCGCTTCAACATCTCCACCCATAAGTTCCCTCAGGGTAACCTTTGAGATCTGGATATTACTGGAAACTTGCTGTTAGCCTGAGATGTCCTTGACCCATCTCCCGATGACCCCATACTTCCTGTAATCTACACCACGTCTTTAACTCTCTGTCAGCCCAATTTCCAAAGTTTGGCTCATTGACTGGTAAGTTTGAGGCCTGGACCAGGGACCCTGGCTCTGAGCCAAAAATGATAACCGTTCATATGGGACGATGGAGCTAAGTGCTTAATCAATGAGACCAGCCCTCTGATGTGGATATAGCATTACTGAGGAGGCCGGTGGCACGAGGTGGGGATAATGTTTCCCCCGGGAAGACTTTTGAAGACACACCACCACTGCCAGCCCGGTAGGACGGTTCATCACTCACATGATCAGTTACATCACCTTAGCAGAGAAACTGTTTTGGAGCTATCACAGTTTACCTCAGCATGCTCTCCTGTGGGCTTGTGGATCACTTTTCAGGCTTGGACCTACTTACTGAAGAAACAATTATCAGGAAATAGTGTGTTTTGCTCTGGAGTGCTTATTCCGAACCATCTTTAACTGTTTGTTTGGCACCAGGAAGAAAAAAGTGTAGATCTGGGAGTCATTTTTTGAGAACAAATGAATTTTGGAAACAAGATTTTGCCCTTCTGGAAGCACCAGTCATGGAGACAGATAGACTTGATGCCTCAAGGCCTGAAGGGTCAGAAGTTTGCGCACGGCCGCCTTTGAGCCAAGTCACCTTCAGGACTGTTCACCCATCGTCATCCGTCCACATGTGGGACAGACCTAAACTATCAGTTGGTCCAAGCTGATGCTGGTTCCCATCAGGTTCTGACAGGAAGACGTTCTTCCCACCCTCCGTTACTGGACCCCATTCTGACTGTAGCAGGGGGCCATTCCTGGTGCTTGATCATTATATCTCACAGTGTTGATTTGGGGGGTGCTAAATTACCCCGTCCATCCCAAATGGACAGTATGAACACGCACAAGGCGAAACTGCGCTGTCAGGGAGGAGTCTAGGCAATGTTGCCACCACATTAAGTAGTTTCCATCATTAGGCTCACTGTTGCTTATTTCCCTTGTGAGCCGTGTGTTTTTGTTTTGAAGAATGTTGCTATCAAGGCCAGATGCAGGGCTCAAACGTACTGTTGTATCCGTGATTATGTGTCCTGCGATATGTCTTTTAGTTTGGTTTGCTTTTGTCTCTTTAAATTAAAAAACAATTCCCATGAAACGCATCGACGAAAATGAGGATTTAGATTTCAGACAACATAAGCATTTGCCAAATGGGCAATTGCTCAAATAACCGGCGTATCTGTAATCAGTGCCACTGCCAGTGTCTCTGTCTCTCGCTGTGATAATGGTGGATGAAAGAGAGGGTTCAAATTAGCCTTCGCTTCTATTCTTCTCATCATCTTTGATGTGAACGTTCTGACGGGAAAAAAACAACGGGTTGGTTTATACTGCAGGAAATCCCCTCATTTGCCCATTTGATATGAGGCTAAAGTGGAACTTTAATCAATGCAAACAAGTCAGTCGGATGCCAGCGCGCTTCGGCTTCAACTTTGACATCTGCGCGTTCAGATCAGATCTATAACCTGCTGGAGCAGCTCTGGGAACACAAGGGGGGCTCTAAACAGGCCCCGGCAGGAGGACTGAGCAGTTGTGCCTGGAAACCTGATAGAGAGCCCCTCACCCCAAACTTAAAATACCAGCAGAGATCAATAGATGCAGCATGTTATCTATTGTCCAGCACAAAATATGGCAGGGGAGATAGATACCTCAGTAATCTGCAGCAGATCTGTAGTTTAGGCATTCTGATGGTGATCTGAAGACAAGCAAGGGATCCTGGACTGTTCATCAGCGTTATTTAGTTCATAAACCATAAAAAGTTTTGGATTTTTCCCTTCCCAGCGCTCTGGTTTAAATTTAAATTAGGGACGTTTGGAAAGTGAATATATTCAGCAAAAGTTTATTGAAACTTCAGAAGGCAAAACTCTGTAAACAACAGCATGAGACACATCTTCAACCTCATTTTTCATCAGCAGAAGCAATAAAAAAAAGAATGGTATATTAATGTTTACATGAAATCGGCTGGCCTGCGGGTCCACCGGAAGAGACAAAACTGCAAATTTGCATCGATTTAATATGTAGCCTGCAAGCTCTGCCTTCTCTAAAACAATGTCGTAGACACAATCAAGGATTTGCCTCTTAAATAAAAGAAAATAAAACATTTCCCGGTATAATTAAAAGCTGGTCCGCAGCCCCTGGGCTTCTCAGACTTTGTCTCAAACTGTGAGAAAAGATGAAAAACAGATCCTGCATAATCATCGGGGCTCTCTACGAGTCAGCGCAAGTGCACCTCACTCAGACGCCTGTGTGGAATGCATTCTGGGTAACGTGCTGTCTGGCCCTCATGTCCGTCATCTTAAAGAGCGGCAGAGACAGAACACTTGTGGACCTCTCAGGCAGATTTATGGGCTGTTGCCTTCGTCCCCCCCTCACCTGCCATATTTCTCCTGCACCTTGTTTTGACGGCTCCGGACGCCTGTTGCGATTCAGGTGACCGACACGTGATGAACGGTTCCACTCGTTTCCAGGTTTCGGCTTTCTGGACGGGCCGGAGAGCCGGCTGCGAGGTCAGCCGACCCTTCGGGCTGGCAGGGTCAAGTTTAGGGGGACTTTTAAGCAGATGGTGTTTGGGGTTTAGTCTGTCACTCAGGAAGAAGCAAGAAAGAGGAGAAAAGTCACTTTAAAGCATTAATTGACTCGCGTGTCTCATTATTGACCCAGCTTACCCCCCCCACAAGCCCTCATTGTCTCCAAAATGAGACACTTAAGGTCAAAACGTCAGCAAAACAGTCCTTAAATACCTCTTATTCACCACCTCCTTAAATATTCATGATAATCTGAGTGGCTCATCACAGGTCTCATTCAATTGGAAATCAATTGTTTTAACTCCTTTTAAGAAAACAGAAGACGCGGCTTCTGGGTTTTTTAAGGTTTATGATGATTCCGTTAAATCTATAAAATATACTCTGATTGGAAACACTGGTGCATTCTGGGAAACTCAACGTCAGCCTTATCGACTACCCACATACATACAGTAAGTAGTAGTGTGTGTAATGTATGTATTTCATAGAGACAGCTGTGGCCTTTATGAAGACGGGGTTCATTACATAAATTAGGTGCATTAATTAAATTTGTGGCTGGGTAATTTTCCCCGTTGTTGTCTAAAAACAGATCCAAATCTATTTATGCCAAACGCGTCGCTGCCGTCTTTTCCGTAAATGTCAAATAATCAATCACCTCGTTTGTTGACTGGGGAGCCATCTTTGTATTCTGATGTTAATCAAATAAACGGCACGTGTTTTACACGGCGTGAGCTTGCCATATTCATCACAGCATGCTTGTATTATAATGGTGTAATTATTCTAATGTTGATTAAGCCACTTGGGTAATTACCATTTTTGATTGCGACTGCATCCGCAGGTGAGGGGAGGGAGGAGAAAATAAGAGCGCCGACAGCCCAAAATACATTTAGGCAGCGTTCAACAACAGTTTCACAACAGCAGTCGCTTGTACAGATAACCGAACTCAATTTCTACTTTAAATGCCACTTCTTGGACGAGTTTAAAGACATCTATGTGCGAGGCTGCAGCCTTTAAGTTGGCCAGATCAGGTTCCTGAAGTAAACAGGGTTGCTGAACTGAGCCGTGACTTAAAGCACCCCTTTTAGTGTCCTTTTTTCTTGCTTTGGGAAAACATGGCTGTTGAAACAGTCAACAGAGTGCCCCGACGCACTGAGGCCCGAGTCTGCCTGTGCTCGGGTTACTCCATATGGTCCCTTCGGCCCTCCAGCAACCGCAGCCTCCTGCCCTTGAGAGGGACAGCGGATATGTCGAGGAGACGTCGGTTTCTGGTGTGTTATATGTATGTGGGTTTAAATTTACCTCCACGTTTACGGTACCACCACTCTTACTGGTGTTTTAGGGATTTAACATCAGTATAAAAAGACATTGCATCTAATGAAGAATTTAGCTTTCAAGATTAAGATTGCAGCAGCTCCTGAGGATAATATCTCAACCTATCTTGACTCTAAGAGTTTTAATGGCTGCTTAGCCACATGCTAACTCTTCTCTCATCACATAAATTTACTGTTTTATCGATGTATTGTGATAATGTGTGCGAAGAGATAACAAATATGGAAAAGGTTTGCATTTCTGCTTCTATTTTCCACGATACCATATCTGGAAATGAACACATCTCTCACAGGCTGGGCAATACTGCAATATTCAAGGCCTGACTCACACCAGCACAATCTGAGGCAACATGCCGGAACCATGATCCTCCCTCGCTGTACCGGAACACTGTGGAAGGACAACACAAAACCATCCACCGTGTAAACTCTTGGCATGTTTGAAAACTGATACACTGTATCTTATTGTTCTGGGGAGGCAACACAGCAACACCCACATTTAGAATTCACTTATACTAATAAAACATGCCCGTGTCTGTGAGCTAGGTGCTGACGTTTAATGATGGCGCTCATCTCTGGTTTTAATTTAGTTGCTGCAGCTGGAAACAAAATGTTCAGATTCTGTCTTAATCCTCAGATGGTGTTTGCCAGATCAGCTTAATTCAATTAATTTTAGTGCAGTTACAGTGAGGATTATCTCTGGTTAAAAAAACCTGCAGCCTGACCCCTTAGCTAAAGTGTCAGGGGTCACAAAACTGTCCAAAACATAGGAAGAAAGATCAAACTGGACCAGGCCCACCCAAGAAAAGAGTAGAACAAACCCATACAGCATGCAATTACAGACTATATTAATGCTAACACGTAGTTTGGCTGAGGTATGATTGTCCAGAACACTTGGGGTCGAGCCAGAGGTCAACACGCAGCCTCGGAGCCAGCAGCAGTTCACACTGATGAATGATTGATAAAGTGGTTTGGCACCAATTAAAGGCTTGTAGTAAGGTTTACAAGCAAGTTTCACCTGTAAGAAATACTGCAGAAGAAAACTGTTGAAATGTGGCAAAACCAGCAGGATTTAACATCGTAAAAAAAGAAAATAATGTGCAGTTAGGATGGTTATTCTAGGATGGCAAATAGAGGGTGCTGGATGCTGGGGGCCGGTGCTGACGGTGGGGGTATGATGAGCTGTAGTGCTCATCCATCAAGACCACTTACACGCCATAGGATCTGCTCTATAGCTGAGGGGGCAAATTAAGTTATAGACCCACATCTGCTGATACCCGTCGGTTCATTAGAGGATCCGCCTGCTTAGGCAGCAACTGTGCAGCATCAAACGTGCTGCAAAAAATGAGGAGCTCTTCTCGCGTGTGCACCGTCTCCTGCCTGGCTGACATACCTGCAGATTTGTTTTCAGCACACGTCAACGCTCGGGACCATGTTTCACGTCATGTGACCTTCAACGATGCGAACGCTTCATCGTCCCGAAGGTCGCGCGAGGAGGAAGAATGCCTTTGCTCTCTAAAGAAAGTCGGAAGACCACCTTGTTAGGCTGGAGAGCAAGTTTATGGCAGAGAGGACAGGGCTGCTTTTACTGATCCTGTTATGAGACTTTGACTATTAAAAATGAGCATGCATCACACAGGTCTGAGCAAACCTGAGAAAGCAGTGGATTTCCTGTTAGCAACTGTGGATTCGTTACTAAAGCTTTTGGATTCTTTCAGGGTGGTCAGGGTGGTCTTGGTGGACCCCCTCACTGGCCTCCCTCTTCAGGAGAACTGCCTCCTCCTAATAAATCCACATATACCAGGTAATAGCAGATTTCCAGACTGCTTTGGAGATCTTGTCTCCATCAATTGCCTTTTCAAGAACTCTTCCGAAGAGTTCCCGAGAAGAACGCCGTCCGTCCACGTGTTGCCCAAGACTCTCCAGCCTTTTTCAATTAAGCATTTCATTTATGACAGCCGGGGCGACGCTACGCAAGCGTGAAACGCGTGAATGATGGCACTTAGTGAGAAACTACCGTCCACACCTCATTAACTGCCGTCATCTGTTTAGTCGACTGCACGATTAGGGCCAGTCATAAGTCAAATGAGCAATTCAACGCGCCTTCCTCCGGCCCCTATTCCCTCTCGTGTCTTTGGATCTGTGGCGGTTAGAGATGTGAGAGTCAGAGGATGCTGGCTGTTGTGCTCAATCGCCCCATAAGGGTACTTCCTCCCTAAGTATTGCATTTGTGCTTATCTAGATGCTTGAGATAAGTTAACGTGGACATAAACAAGGGAAGAGAACCGGGTAAAGAACACTAATATAAGCCAGTTAACAGGCTTTATTCTTTTTTTTTCTCTATACCCTAGTTTCCATATTAAAATCCAGTTGAAGTAGAATTTATTAGCATTCTGCAGAACCCTTTCAGGCTAAAGTTTGTTTTCCAACAGACTATTTAGCTTCAGTCTTGAACAAAGTGTTTCCAGTCATTAGCTAATCTTTCCAACCAGACGTTTCACACGTTGTTTGGGCTGCCGCTTCATATCCGGATTGTGCTGAAACCAAATGAGTTCCATCACCCAAAACGCAGCTGTCACACTGTCATCAGCCACAGAAGCTGCAGCAACATTTCTCTGCCTTATCTCAGCACGAAAGGCTTCATCGCCGTTAGTGTCTTTACTGTTAATGACCATTAACCTGATCTCCCCTCAGCATCCGTCAAGGTGAGGGCGATGCAACTCAAGCAGATCCCAGATACGCTGGTGAATGAACGAATCAGGGCCCGATTGAAAACAAAGCCATGGTGGTGGTGTTCATGTTTCACCAAACGCCCTCAGCTTTGTCTCCGGATTATATGGGCCAACATCAATGGTTTGAACCCTATACATCTCCTCAGCAGCCATGGTGGCTCAGGGTGTTCTCACCCCCTCTAAAAACCAACAAAACTGCACGGAGGCTCTAAAAAAACCCAACAAAACTTTGATACCCGGCCCGTTCCTGATGACCATAATCTTAGGAGAATTAGAAATTTATTTTGGACTCCTGTGATCTTGGGAGAGTTGCAACAGATGCTTTATGCTGTTGCTTTGCGTCTAATTGTTCTTTGTTCATATGTGGTGTTTTCACCGAGGAACCATGGCAAAGACAATTTAGTGTCACCTGCAGAGAGACAAGTATTAAAACGTTGCTTCTTCTAATTCTAATTATTCCTACAAGGAACATTTGGAATAAGACTGCCATGTAATACAATTTCTTCATTAGTCAAGTTAAATTTCGTGCTCTTGTACTTTAACCAGGCTTTTTTTTTTGTTTGTGGAATCACACCCAGGTGGGTGTCCCGCCGGGTCGGCCTTATCCTGTGATCGCTCATGTCAGCGTGAATCACGGAGCCAAACGCGCCCAGATCTCCAAAAATGAAGCACCGCCGACTCCTTATGCCCAAATGTAATTATGGCATCGAGGATGGGTGCTTGAGGAAACAGCAAGAAACAAATTGAAATTTAAGATGGAAATTCCAACTGCGTCCTGCAGCGTGTAAGTGCTGATGGCGCCCACAAGGCCTGACCTGGAAACAGCACATATATTTCTATACATACATAAATTAAGCCTGGTGTGCTTATGTGTCAAACCTCTTCCTTTAGGTTTTTCCTTTTTTCTTTATAGACTTAATTAATTAAAGAAATCTTAATGAAAGAGACATCCTTTTTTGGCCACACTGAAATCATTGGAAGGTCAAAGGTCATCCTAACATATATATTGAGTGGCTGCAGTTTTTGTAGCTTTCTTTCATATACAAAAAATGTACTCGTGGACAAAAAGTGCTCAGGAGACACTTTTCCTTCTAAACAGCACATTTTCATGTTTCTAAGACACTCACAGGGTAGTTATAAGGTAGTTATTCAGCCCATACAAGCAATGAAAAAAATCACAAATTGGGGGAAATTCCATACATTCCACACGTGGCACCCCTACAAACAACGTTACATGCCAGTTCTGTGTCCCCCTGAACTGGACAGATTATTGTTGAAAACCTTGATTTATCCAAACGGTCGTCATGAACCCTGTCATGGCGCACCTCCAGGGCCGAAACATTAACTAGCTACTTAAATTAGTTCCCAGAGTTATCACTCCGTCAGCAGGGCGGCATAACCGCAGCTAAATACAGTCGTGTTCGCCCACAGCGTGAAGCTGTCAGCAGGTCGAC